>NC_083570.1:20057188-20307188 GCF_027579695.1 Neoarius graeffei
CTGGCCTGCACAGAGTCCTGACCTCAACCCGATAGAACACCTTTGGGATGAATTAGAGTGGAGACTGAGAGCCAGGCCTTCTCGTCCAACATCAGTGTGTGACCTCACAAATGCGCTTCTGGAAGAATGGTCAAAAATTCCCATAAACACACTCCTAAACCTTGTGGACAGCCTTCCCAGAAGAGTTGAAGCTGTTCTAGCTGCAAAGGGTGGACCGACATCACATTGAACCCTATGGATTAGGAATGGGATGTCACTTAAGCTCAGTGAGTCAAGGCAGGTGAGCAAATACTTTTGGCAATATAGTGTATAACAATGTTTTTGGTCAGTTTTGTGCAGATCTGTTAAAAAAAAAAAGGACAGGTACTGGGTTATGATGTGAAAATAAAATAAAAAACAGACCATGCTGTTAAAAAAACAGACCACTCTGCTATGTATATTTGACAAATAATTTTTGAAAACATAAGCAAGTTTGAAGTTTTGTCCCTTCACCACGTCCTCTTCTTCATGATTCCCCCCCCCCAAACCTAGGTATATAATCTAGACTTTCATGAGGTGTTTTGGTTCTCAGTTGAGGCCTGCATGAAAGAGCCGAAGCTCTGTGTGGTTATTTGTTCGTGTGCGTGGAATCAAACAGCGTGCCAGATGTCCCACAGGGTTCTGACAGCTGTATTTTTAGGTCTCAGCAATGAGGCTCGGGAGAAATAAACTCCTGTGTTTACCTTTTCCTGAGGGAGAGGAAATAGCCAGTGAGCAAAAAGGCCACAACTTTGTTACAGACACACATTCCTGTACTAATATTCACCATCCCAGCAGTGGCGAATGAAACTTGCGCAACACACAACACACACACAGTGCCAGATATGCCGAACCGTCCACAGAATGCAAACTTTACTTTGGAAGCCATGTGGAGGCCATGTTGCTCGTGGCTGATTTGTGAGTGCAGGACTTGTATGTTTGCATGGATGGTGTTTTGTGTGTGTGTGTTCATCAAAGGGTATATTTCAGAAATGAAGCCTCTCTCTTCTAGCTTCCTCAAAACTCTAACAGGATAAATATTAATGTTTTCTAAGCATCACCTGTCAATCTAAATGTTCTCCACCAAACACATCATTTCTACTGAAGATAGTCTGAAGGCTTTACAGATTCAAGCCAAACGAAGCCTAGTTTTCCGTCCTGAGGTTCATCACCCTCATTTTGTACCCTATTTTTCTCTTTACAAACAGTATGGCACAATTTTGTCAGAGAACATTCAAGCATTTCAGATTCATCACTATGATACGGCTGTTCAATCCAATTCCATTACAGTACATTAAAATTTAATAATAATTATTATAAATATTTACATTATTTACATTAATATTTTAATAATATTTAAATTAATATTTACTTGCTACAGTACATTAATATTTACTCATTCTAATATGTTATAATTTCTATGGTTAAGAACTTACACAAGGACATTAAAGTAAAAAAATGTGAGAAAAATCTCAGAAATTTGTAAGTCACAAATTTCCAAGAATTAAAAAAACCTGATCTTAGAGTCAAACATTTGTGAGAAAAAAATCAGAAATTATTTGAAATTAGTCATGAATTTACAAGAAATAAAAAATGAGATTAAAGTTTTAAAAAAAGTGAGAAAAAAAATCAGAAATTCTCTTAGGTTAAAGTCATCAATTTATGGGAATTTTAAAAATCTGAGATTAAAGTAAAAAAAAATTGTGAGAATGAAACTCAAATACTTGTTATGAATTTGCAAGAAATAAAACATGAGATTAAAATTAAAAAAGTAAGAAAAACTCAGAAATTCTCTGAGATTAAAGTCATCAATTTATGAGAATTTAAAAAATCTGAGATTAAAGTAAAAAAAAAATTGTGAGAATAAAACTCAGAAATTCTTGTAATGAATTTACAAGAAATAAAAAATGAGATTAAAGTAAAAATAACTGTGGAAAAAATCAGAAATTCTCTGAGCTTAAAGTAATCAATTTATGAGAAGTATAAAAATCTGAGATTAAAGTAAAAAAAATTGAGAAAAAAACTCATAAATTCTTTGAGATTAATGTCATGAATTTACAAGAAATAAAAAATGAGATTAAAGGGGCTTTTTTTAAGTGCTGGAAAAAAAAACAGAAATTCTCTGACATTAAAGTCATAAATTTACCAGAATTAAAAAATATATATATGAAAACTTACACAAGGACTTTCATGGCAGACATTCCACATAAACATTAAACAAAAATGTCATTAACACTGTTTAAACAGTAACACTGTTTACCTTCGAAAGAGAGAAAAATCGAAGCTGATGAGAGAACATCTGTTTATAACTGAAATGTTCACAAGAACTAGATTTGTGGACATTCCACAACAGTAAATGTAACTAAAATTGATTTAAAAAAGGCTAGTGTTGCTCTTTAATAAATATAAAAAAGTAATCTTTGTCAAATTGCTGTGGTATACTAAGAATAAAACACGTCTGGAAAATAATTATCTTCATAGTCATAATAACAGCAAGTAACCCATGATCGTCCATTAGCATTAGCATTAGCGACAATTAGTCAGCCTCTGACCTTGCTAATGTTGTGTTAAGCTACGTATCTTACAGATTTTATTTCATTAGGTTGTTTGTACCTGCTCCTGATCCTAGATATGACCAGTGTGTGAGATATGATGAATATCTGGGGTTAAGGCGAGGGTTAGGGTTGAGGTCAGTCTGCTGCGGGGGTTTACAGCATGGATGTGTGCAATGAAACAAAGCGGAGTTTCAGGATGGAGAGGATTCCTCTCTAGTGAGGAATGTAAAAGAGTCAGGGTGCCAGCATTAGTGACGCACAGGGCTGAAAGCAAATCAGGAAAAAAAAACCATCATGTCCTGTCATAATCCGTAAATGGACATGTTTTTTCCCTTCACCTCTGGGAACCACATTTCCCATTTCAATCCCTTTCATTTTATTACAGGAAGTGCTTTATTCATATTATACCACAGCAAATTTCCAACTATCAGTTTTCTAATTAATTCATATTTTTGTCCATTTATAGTTATTTCATACTTTTTATTAGATTATAGTTACATTTAATGTTGTGGAACCATCCTCAAAGCAAGATAGTTCCTGTGACTTATAACTTATAACAACGATAGACAGTACTTTTTTCAGTCTTTAAGTTTACAAGACAAAAAGAAATGGAGATTGTCATGTTACTGAGAAAACAAAAAGCAAAGTATTTCCTATATTGGAAAAGTTGCACTTTTGACTTTTAGAAACCACTGTACCATGGCTGGGGAAGGGGTGTAATATGCTGAGAAAAAAATTGAGACAAAAGTCAAAGATTTGTGAGAAAAAAACTCAAATTCTCCGAAATTTATAAGAATTTTAAAAATCTGAGATTAGAGTCGAAATTAGAGTCATAAATTTATGAGTATTAGTCAAGTCGGGGGCGGCACAGTGGCGCTCACCTCACAGCAAGAAGGTCCTGAGTTCAAGCCCAGCGGCTGACAAGGGCCTTTCTGTGTGGAGTTTGCATGTTCTCCCTGTGTCTGCGTGAGTTTCCTCTGGGTGCTCTGGTTTCCCCCACAGTCCAAAGACATGCAGGTTAGGGTAACTGGTGACTCTAAATTGACCGTAGGTGTGAATGTGAGCGTGAATGGTTGTTTGTCTCTATGTGTTAGCCCTGTGATGACCTGGCGACTTGTCCAGGGTGTACCCCACCTCTCGCCCATAGTCAGCTGGGATAGGCTCCAGCTTGCCTGCAACCCTGTAAAGGATAAGCGGCTACAGATAATGGATGAATGGATAGTCTAGTCAGCTGTCCATTGCTAGTGATGATGACTGCTTCATTAGGATGCACAGAAACGCAATTGGGCCATGAGGCCCGCACCAGAGCAACAGAGTTGTCCACAGCAGTGGCATGAATGGCCTGGTTGAGCTGCTATGGAATGTCTGGTTTTGTGAGCTCTCATATACTCCCTTTGAAACTGGTCTTCAATTGCAGACACTGAGCTTTTAACTATGCTTCACCATGTTGCTCTATCCGAGGCATCCCTTTCCCATGTGTCAGGCATGTGCCAGATGTGTCCTGCCCACGAAGTTGGGAGGCTATGATAAGGGCTTCAATGCTTACTGTATTTGCTCACCTGAGGACTTGTACATTGGGGACCTTGTCCTGCCATCTTATTTTGAGGATTTGATGCAGGTGTCTGAGTTGTAGCCTGGTCAGTTTCTTGAAGTATTTATGGTAGAGTGTCATGCATTGAGTGGCATAAAGCAGGTATGGTAAGACCACAGCATTGTACACTTTCAACTTGGTGATTCTCTTGATGTCATAGCGAGACCATAGTTGCTTTTGTAATGCACTGAAGGCTTTGGTGGTAGCTTGAATCCAGCTGTCTACCTCCAAGTCTGATGAGTTTGTGTTGGTAACTGCACTGCCTAAGTAGATGAAACTCTCAGAACTCCTAAGAGGCGTTCCATTGACCAAAACAACATTTGGCACTACCTGTGGCTTAGGTGACGGTTGGTACAGGAGTTCTGTTTTTGTGGTATTGATTTTCAATCCAAAGAGGGTTGCAGCTGTGGGAAAGCAATCAATGATTTCCTGCATGTTGTCAAAATCTGTTGCTACAAATGCAGAGTCATCTGCATACAGCAGTTCTTGCACGCAAATTTACCAAGTTTTGGTTGTGGACTTGAGTCTGGCAAGATTGAAGAGTTTGCCTCCCGATCGAGACCTGATGTAGACTCCTTTATCTAGGTTAGTGCCCAAAGTCTCTAGGACTGCTGTAAGGTAGAGTATAAACAATGTTGGGGCGAGAACGCACACCTGTTTGACACCATGATTGACAGGAAAAGCTTCACTAATGTCTCCTTCGATCGAAACCTTCCCAGACATGTTCTCATGGAAGAGATTAATGAACCGTATCAGTCTTTCCGGGCATCCATACACTTCTAGTACCTTCCAAAGCATCTCTTGGTCAACGGTGTCAAAGGCCTTTGAGAAGTCTACAAATCCACATACAGAGGTTGACATTGCTTGATGGCTTTCTCTTGGAGTTGTCTCAGGGTAAAGATCATATCTGGGGTAGATCTACCAGCCCTGAAACCACACTGACTTTCAGAAGATATACTTCCAGAGATATTTTGAATTTGGTTTAGAACTATGTTGGCCAGAATTTTGCCGACAATGGAAAGCAGAGATATGCCATGGTGGTTTCCACATTCACTCCTTTCTCTTTTCTTTTTGCAGATGCTCACAATTAGTGCATCTTTGAAGTCTTGGGGAAGACACATGTTCTCCCAACATGCATTGTACAGTTTTAAGAGTGCAGCTGTTAGGCTGGGGCCATCTTGCTTCAACACATTAGCTGGGATGCCGTCTTGGCCAGGTGCTTTACCACATCTAATATCCTTGAGTGTGTTCTCAAGCTCATCTGATGTGATGGGTACACACAGATCTTCTCTTGTTGGTCTCCTCTCAAGCCAGCGACATGCCTCAGGGTCTGCTGACCCTTGCTGGTTTAGGAGATTGAAGAAATGCTCCTTCCATCTTCTTTTTTATGTCTTCCAGATTTGTGTGAAGTGTACTTCCATCAGCATTTTTCACTGTGCCACTACATTACTTCTCGGTTCATAGAAGGTCTTCAGTCCGGCGAATAATCCATGATAGTTCTTCAGCTTTCTTGCACCATCATTTGTCTTTCATAGCTCTGATTTCTTGTTGCACTTTCACTTTAATATTTTTGAAAGCGTTCATGCTTCTATCAGAGTTCTCTTTTAGATGTAGGTTATAAATTTTCATTTTTCTTCTAACAAAACTTGGATAGAATCAGGCTGTTCTTGAAACCAGTCTCATGTACTTTTCTTCTGCTGTCCAAGTATATCACTTGCAGTTGTGTACACAATATCTTTCAGCCATTGTCATATATCCTCAACATTTTCTGTCTTCTTGATCAGGGGTGTTTTCCTGTAGATCAGTTGTAATAGCTATTTTCAGTTTGTGCTGTCTCATCATTCTTCAACTTGTCTATGTCTAGTTTCTTATTTGTTATGGAGGTTGTTCTCTTGCATCTAGGAAATATAAATATGGCCACATCACCTCTGTCTTATCCATACTGCGTTGGCTCCCAATCAAATTTCGTATTGTTTATAAAATACTACTATTGACCTTTAAAGCACTGAAAAGTCTTGCGCCACAGTACCTGAGCGAACTTCTGGTCCTATATGACCCGCCACGTCTACTTGGATCAAAAGGTGCAGGCTATCTGCTGGTACCTCATATAGTGAAGGCTACATCAGGGGGCAGAGCCTTTTCTTACAAAGCCCCACAGTTATGGAACAGCCTTCCAAGTAGTGTTTGGGAATCAGATACAGGCTCAGCGTTTAAGTCTTAAGGCTGAAAACATATCTGTTTAGTCAAGCCTTTTGTTAATAGTGTTTATGAGATAAAGGAGTAGATCTGGAGGCTCCTCAGACATAGAATGTTTTGGTAAACTGGGATGTATGGATGCTGTCAGTCCCCCGCTCACTTACTCACTCGAGTTTGCTGACGGTGTAGTGGCTGGCTGCTTTATATCCCAGGTTGCTCTCATCCCTGTGTTACCTTCTAGCTCCCCCCTTTTAGTTATGCTGTCATAGTTAGTTTTGCTAGAGTCCTTACTTGCACTCAGCGCAAAATGTATACTGTTCCTGCTCATCAGGTGACATTGGGCATACCTAACAACTTGTGTTTTTTCTCTCTTTCTTGTCCCCCCCCCACACACACACACTCTGTCTGTTCCTCTGAGTTACATGTCAATACTGAGATTGAGATGCTGACCTCTTCTGCTCCTTGGACCTGCCTGATCCATCCTGGTGCCCTATGTCTGGTTGGAGTCTCATTACATCACTCCTGTGGAGGATGGCCCCATATGGACAGTTGAAAGTCACACTTGGAAGATGCTCTGGACACTTACAGTAATGCTTTTATGACTGAAGACTACAGTTGACTTGCTAACTTTAGGACTGCAGTTGTTATGAACAGTTTTGCACTCAAGTTTCCATCAATGAACAGTTTATAACTTCAACAAAACAGACTTCATGTTAAAACTGTTAAAAATGTTATAATCACATTGTCTGTTATCACCTAAATTAAGATGGGTTCCCTTTTGAGTCTGGTTCCTCTCGAGGTTTCTTCCTCGTGTCGTCTGAGGGAGTTTTTCCTTGCCACCATCAGTACAGGCTTGCTCATTGGGGCTAGATTAGGGATAAAATTAGCTCATGTTAAAGTTATTAAAATTCTGTAAAGCTGCTTTGCGACAATGTCTATTGTTAAAAGCGCTATAAAAATAAATTTGACTTGACTTGACAAGTCTGAATCTCAGCTTTGATTGGATCATATCGTGGTCTGTTAAGCATTCAGCTGCTTGCCTTACCATTGTTGGCAGAATCTGTTTCATGTTGGATCTGCCAGTCATGACATAATCAAGGAGATGTAAGTGTTTAGATCTTGGGTGGTACCAGGTGAAGTAATTTTTGTCTGGTTGGCAAAAGTAGGTATTAGTGATGAATAATTCACATTGAGTACAAAAGTTGAGCATGAGTTCACCACTGGCGTTCCTATTGCCCTTGCCAAATTTCCCAATAGTACCTTTGTATGTTACATGATCATTACCTACTCTTGCATTGAAATCTCCCAGGAGCAGAAGCTTCTCTACTTGAAGTACCCTGTCTACCAAATCAGCTAATTCGTGATAGAAGGCTTCTTTTTCTTCATCAGGATAGGTCATGGTAGGTGCATACACATTGATCAGGTTTCGGTAGCAATTATTCCCTGTGGATACACATAAACTTATGATTCACTCAGATATTCCCACTGGTAGTGATGGCAGTTTGCCAGTTATTTTATTCAAAATGGCAAAAGCAACTCCTGTGTTTTTTCTTTTGTCCGTATTCCCACTCCAGAAGAAGGTGTATTTGCTCTCTTGCACTTGTCCTTGGCCTTCAAGCCTTGTCTCTTGGAGTGCAACAGTGTTTATGCTGTAGCGATCAAGTTTTATGAGAATTAAAATATCTGAGATTCAAGAAAAAAATCTGTGAGAAAAAAATAAGAAATTTTCTGAGATTAAAGTCATAAATTTACAAGAAATAAAAATGAGATTAAAGTAAAAAATGTGAGAAAAAACTCAGAAATTCTAAGATTTAAATCACAAATTTACGAGAATTTTAAAAATCTGAGATTATAGTAAAAATTGTGAGAAAAAACTCAAATTCTCTGAGATTAAACTCATAAATTTATGAGAATTTTAAAAATATGAGCTCAAATAAAAAAAAAGTGTGGAAAAAAACCCCAGAAATTCCCTGAGATTTAAGTCATAAATTTCTGGGAATTAAAAAAAAAATAAATCTGAGATTAGTGTCAAAAATTTGTGAGAAAAAACTCAGAAATTCAATTCATGAATTTGCAAGAAATGAAAAAAAAGAGATTAAAGTAAAAAAAATGTAAGAAAAAACTTAGAAATTCTCAGAGATTAAAATAAAAAAATTATGAGAATTAAAAAATGAGAAAATAGTCAAATTCTCTGAGATGTAAATCACTAATTTAAGAGAATTTTAAAAAATCTGAGATTACAGTTAAAAAAATTGTGAGAGAAAAAAACTCAGAAATTCTCTGAAATTAAAGGCCCAAATGTACTAGTTAGTTAGTTAGTTAGTTAGTTAGTTAGTTAGTTAGTTAGTTAGTTAGTTAGTTAGTTAGTTAGTTAGTTAGTTAGTTGTTTGTTTGTTTGTTTGTTTGTTTGTTTGTTTGTTTGTTTGTTTGTTTTTGGTTGGTTGGTTGGTCAAGGCACCACATCTATATCTGTGGTATGATGATATTGATCCTGCAAAGTGAAACAATGTGGTTCCTTGAAAAAAATTTAAATAAAAAAAAAAAATCTGTGCTTTTATTTCTTGGAAATTTGTCACTCGAAGTCCCTATGAATTGGTTGTTAGGTTAAAAAAATTGCATATGATTCTCTATGTCCTTGAACCTAATGTATCTGAATCTCTCTACACAGTGTGTCTCATGTATGCCTTCTACCTCATTGTTCCACAAACACACACACACACAGAAGCTCTGTTTGAAAAATGTAGATCAGAAAATGAGTCAGTGGCTCAAATCAGCTCTTCTGCACAGAATGTGCTTGAAACCCAACTTTTTAACAACCATGATGTCACTGTAGATTGCATGAAAAAAGAAATAAGTCAATGAAGAGAGTGAGGCAGTGGAAGGGAAAAAAAAACTAAAGAGGTAAACAGACTCCCCTCACCGAGAGTGAGATCATCATCATATTTGCCGGCATAAACCATTACAGCATATGTTACCAAGACCACAGACTGTTTGTTGCAGATATTAAGCGCTACAACGGAAAGTCAAAACAGAGAGAGGCTTTTAGTTGGTGTGGTGTTGGTGCTGATTCAGAATGAGGTTTTTTTTAAATTATTATTTGTTTGTTTGCTTGTTTTTTTTCACCAAATTACACCAGTCATCTTGTCCGAGAGAATTCCCTGAATTGATCTCAGGTCAGATCATCCTCATGTGCTATTCCAGTTAGGGTTATTCAGTTTAAAAAAAAAGGTTTTCCCGACACACAACTTTATGTGCTTGGTTCAGTTTCTCTCATGAACATGATAAATCAGATTTAAAAACAGATTGGCAGTATATTATACAGATTAAATTTTCATTTTTTCCATATATTTTCCATAACTGTTTCCATTTCACTCTACCCTGGAATTCTGAGATCTGTGATTCATGGGATTCCTGCTATAACACCAAAGGTTTTTAGAAAGACAGTGATGGAGTAGCCTGCTCCATAGATATTTTAGAAATGTTGTGGAGACAGACCAAGCTGGATGGAATCACTGAGCGAGTATCTCTATGTGTCTTGACATCATTCCAGGCAGAAAGGTTTAAACCTGACATTTACAGGTCAGTCTATCATTAAATCTAGAAACAATAAGCTCTAAGGAAGGAGGGAAAACATAAGAAGAAAAAGGAAAGGTAAAGAAGTGATGCTTAGTTATGGTTGATAATTCATAGAAAAGATCTTGTGTACATAGCCGCAACAGCAAAAACCAATCCCGCACATCAGCCAGATCCCTACACTCTGCTGCTACTGGTTGCCTGGCCCCTCCTCCTCTCAACTCAAGCCCAACCCACTCAAGACTGCTGTCTGTCCTGGCTCCCCGTTGGTGGAATTACCTTCCCAATGAGGTCAGAACTCCCTGACCACCTTCAAGTGCAGACTGAAGACCCACCTCTTCAGGCTGCACCTCTACCCTGCTTCCCTGCCCACTGTGTAACCGTGTATCAGTCTTGACCAACCTAGGCTGTGTACTGTCTAGCCTGGGGTTAGCTGTTGGAGTTTTATTTTTCTCTATTTAGCTGTAATTTGTCAACTCATTTGTTTGAATTGTTTGCCTTAGCAGTTTGCTGATTGTTGCTACTTCAACAGAATATTACACTTATGCCTCGGTCTCACGTAGCCGTAATCACGTCACGGTAGGTGCCAGTAGACAATTTTGAGCTTTCCGGGGGTCAACCAGCATGCATTCCCAGCCCTTCCGTCAGAACACGTGAGAGCCAGGGAGGTATCGGTACCTTGACAACCGGAAGCACATGGCTTCCATCCTCAGAAAGTTTCATCATGCTGAAAATTGCCGTGGGTCAAGCATTGGATGAACTTATCTGTCCCAACTGTGAAGGCATCCATGAGCATCCTTGAGGCATACGTGAGGCTTACATGGGCTACCGGGGGTCACCATAGCATTCCATCACAACCATTGAGCTCAAAATGTTCATGGAACAACATTCTGTAGAAAGTGAAAAGTTTGCCTCAGGGGCATGGCTTATTTTGTCTTGCCGTGGCTATGCTGGACTGCAGTCATGAAAACCGTACACACTGCCATCATTGCCGTAAGGCCATACGTCAATATATGTTGCTGCCACCATTGGTTTTGCCGGCGTCTTCTGTCACAGCTACCATGGCTTCATTTGCACATTTACTCTGCCCAAAATTATGTGATGGATCACCTCCAAAATCTGCTGGAATGGCCACGGTGGGCCCCAACTATGGTTCTCATGGATCAACTGGTTATGTGTGACCTTAGCATTAGTGTTATTCTGTCACTTGTTCAGTTGGCACTAGAACTTTCTTGTCTAGAAGTTCAGCACTTCTTGTACCTGACTTTTGCTCTTGTTGTACGTTGATCTGGATAAGAGTGTCTGCTAAATGCCATGTAATGTACGGTAATGTAAAAAAGTTGAACTCATAAAACTACAAGTGGGAACAGGAAAGAACCAGATGAAAACTGGTTCCACATGGAACCTTAAAACCCAAGACTGGCCTATACTAAATAGCTGCAGTTCATTCTGAAGCGATCATGATTATGCCTTACTCCCGCCGAAGGCTCCTCCTTGAAGTATTCCCATCTATATAGGTCATAAATTATTAGTAATGCAGTTGAACATCATTTCCATAGTGTAAGCCAATATTTTACTGTCACACCTCTGAGACTGAGAATGATGTAAACAGTTTCTTAATGAACAGATGGACTAAACAACAAAATCTTCCCTATGATGTCATCAATTTCATCCCAGGAGCTGCCATTCACTTTGTCTGACTTTTCTCAATTCACAAAGAGAAACCAATACAAACACTCAAGCTGTGAACTGTTACCAAAGGAAAACATTTTTAAAATTATCCTATACATTTAGAGGTAAGTTGTTGCCATGTTGTGTTTCCTATTCAGCATAAAAAACAAGAGAAGGAATCTCAGGAGTAAAATGTGTAGCAGTTGTTTCTGTGGTAAAATGTTTATCATCACTTCAAGTTGGAATGAGGTTACAAAATGGCTGCCATGGACTTTTCCCTTATTGAAGCATCCTGTATTGGAAAGTGATTCTCAGTGTATGAGACTTTACTTCAACTGTCATATACCACGAAGCTGTTTAATCTTGATTCTGATTGGTCAGAAAGTGTGAGACAAAATTGCAGGTTTATATGATATTAATCTGCTTGTCTTGATACAGTTCTGTGCAAAAGTATCCCTGTCCCCCCTCCCCCCTTGGTCTTTTTCCTGTTTTCTTGAGTTTTGGTGGTCCATCTTCTCATCAAATTTTCTTTCCATGGGATATTCAAAGTATGAGATTTTTTTTTATAACTCAATCCTGAGCTACACTTCTCCACGACTTTGTCTCTAACCTGCTTCGAGAGCTCCTTGATCTTCATGTTGCTTGTTTAGTGGGGTTGCAGACTGGAAGACCTTTCAGAACAGGTGTATTTATCCTGACATCATGTGACAGACCAAGTGACACTTTGATTGCACATAAGTGGACCTTAATCAACTAATTATGCAACTTCTGAAGTTAATTGGGGGCAGCATGGTGGTGTAGTAGTTAGCACTGTTGCCTCACAGCAAGAAGGTTCTGGATTTGAGCCCAGTGGCGGACGGGGGCCTTTCTGTGTGGAGTTTGCATGTTCTCCCTGTGTCTGCGTGGGTTTCCTCTGGGTGCTCCGGTTTCCCCCACAGTCCAAAGACATGCAGGTTAGGCTAACTGGTGGCTCTAAATTGACCATAGGTGTGAATATAAGTGTGAATTGTTGTTTGTCTCTATGTGTCAGTCCTGCGATGACCTGGCGACTTGTCCAGGGTGTACCCGACTCTCGCCTATAGTTAGCTGGGATAGGATCTAGCTTGTCCGTGACCCTGCACAGGATAAGTGGTTATGGATAATGGATGGATGGATGAAGTTAATTGGTTGGACCAGATCTTATTCAGGACTCACAACCTCACAACTTTTCAGTTTTTTTTAACAAGCTTTTTTTTTTATTCCACTTCAACAATTTGGATTAGTTCATAAGTCCATTATGCAAAATCCAAATAAAAAATTGCAGGTTGTAATGCAACAAAACACCGATGGGATGAATACTTTTGCAAGACACTTTATATTATCATTTTTAATGTATAGTAAAAACATATAAGGACTTGTATGAATGTGAATGTGAAACAATTATCTCAGACTAAAAGAAACTAATCTGATGCTAATCAGCTTTGGGGTGGAGACAGTAACTCATACTGTCGTTGATCATTTTCCTAGAACTGCATGCCTTCAGGTGTTTTGTTCCTTATTTACTGTGTACTATACATTATATATAGAGGATATTACATGGTCGCATAAAGATATGAAGTTTATCTGTGAGTAGTGAATGTATATTTCATGAGTGAGCGAGGTGAATGAGTGAATTATTTTTCAACACAAGAAGATAAACTTCATATCTTCGGACCACCATGTAATGTTCTTGATTATTATATGGACACATCCACACAAAAATATGCAAGTTAATCAAAAGATTTTAATTTTGAACCAGTTTGCCATTTTGACAATGCACATCAAGTCAGCAGGAAAACACTGGGAGTGACGTCATCGGAGTGAAATAGTGGGAAATATGTCACTCAGATCTGCAATGTATTTTGTATGAAAAATGCGAGTTTTTCAACATGATAAGATAAACTTCATATCTTCAAGCCAACGTGTGATTTTCTTTTTATTATATGGACATATTCACAAACAAAAAGTACCCAAATTTATCAAAACAATTCATCGATTTCCTCACGAGTGGCATGTAGAGATTTATGTCACGGTTTTGGCTCCCTCTGTCCTGGATGGAGCTCATATGAAAAATATGAGTGGTGTATTTCCCAGTAAAACACTCATTTCCATATAATATAATCCAATATGCAAAGAATGTTCCAGAAATGACTTGCCATATACATAGTATAAGACTGAGGACTTTTCAGATGTAGTGTGCATGGATACAGTACTAATGCTCCTATGAGTATGGTGTTGTGCTGCAGGTGTGTGAACTGAGTGTGGGTTAAGGGTGAAAGCTGATGGGTTAGGGGTTAAAGGTCAAGGGCCAGAGTGCAGCAAACCCAAACACAATCAGGAAGCAACTCTCTCTCTCTCTCTCTCTCTCTCTCACTCACACACACACACACACACACACACAAACAAAATGTGCAGTGTCTTTCCAGCACCCTCTCATTCACACACATACACTTTTATAACACATACAGCCAATTTCTCAGCTCGTGCGCAAAACACACTGGCTCCGTCACACTAGCTTTATTTACTCTCAGCTACTTGTTACTTTTGCCAGGTAATGCCCGCTTACTCATGGAGACTACCCTGTTTCCGTTCTGCTCTTTATTCCATCTCGATCTTTTATGTAGAAATTGGCTGAGGATCTGCAAGAACAAGCAGCTGAGGAAACGTAGGCGCCATCTGATGCCTGAAAGTTAATATAGACTACTCTACCCACTACTCTACAACTGGGATGTATGTATTCATCAAATTTCTAACAATAGGATTTCCTTTGTTATTAGCAATATAAACAACATGTGTCTATATGCATGTTTGTAAATTGAGCATCTTGAATCTTGAATTAGTGCTGCACTGGATCTCTTTTATTCATACCTCAGCAAATTCTGTCATGCTCTGCCCCAGACATCCACTCAGGAGATTACGGTTCTCCCACATCAGCGCCAATCCGGATCCGGGATGGGGATTCCATCCTGCCTGCATCCCCATTCAGCGAGCGCTCACCTGAACTCACTTCCTGGTTTTCACCTCTGCATATTTAAAGACCGTTCTCAGACTCTGACTTTGCCAGAACGTCTCATTTGCTACTCTAGCCATTTCTGTGCCTCTATTGCGTCTCATGGTTTTTTGCTCTAGCTATTTTTCTGATTCATGTTTTTTTGTACTAAGCGTTTTTTCTTGTTCATGTTTTTTTGCACTAGCATTTTTGTCTTTGCCTGTCTCATGTTTTTGTCAAGTTTTTTGTCTCTTTTTACCCGGACTATTTTGCCATTTGTTTTTTGTCCTGTTTGTTTACCTTTTTGCCACGTCCTTTTTTCCCTGGATTAGATCACCTTATTCATTGGATTACCATCTGTGTTCTGCTTTTGGATCCTTGTCTCACCACACCTCCACCACCCCCAACAGTACGTTCTGGCCAACATGGATCCAGCGGAACTCATCCATCTGAGAACAGCCATCCAGCAACAAGGGACTCTCCTCGGGACCCACCAGCAAGACCCCCAACAGATTACCCAGAACCTCATCACCCTGTCCAACTCACTCAACCTCCTCACCACACAGATGCAGCACTATCAAGCCGTGCCTACCCCTGCCCAGCTGTCTCCAACTTCAGCTCCTGCCACTGCTTTTCTCTGCGAGCTGAGACTCCCAGCACCTCAGCCCTACGATGGAGAGCCAGGTACTTGCAGATCATTCTTATCTCAATGCTCATTGATCATGGAGCTGCAACCTCTGACCTTCCCCACAGAATGCTCCCGGGTGGCATATATCGTCACGCTCCTCACCGGCAAGGCCGGGAAGTGGGGGACAGCAGTCTGGGATGCTGACACTAACTTTTGCTCCTGTTTCAAAGATTTCTCTGAAGAGATAAGGCGAACTTTCGACTGTTCTCTGTCTGGCCAGGAGGCGGCTAGGGAACTCATGGAGCTGTGGCAGGGGTTCCGGTCTACCTTGGACTACGCCATCAAGTTCCAGACATTGGCAGCATCGTGCGGTTGGAACGAGAGTGCCATGGTCAACGCGTTCCTGCATGGCTTGTCCGACACCATTAAGAATGAGCTGGTATCATGGGAACTGCCGTCGGACCTCTCCAGTCTCATGGACCTCGCCAACCGCATCGACACCCGGATCCAGCAATGGAGGAGAGAGAAGACCCGCCCCAGCTTCACCTCCTCTCCACCTCCCGCCTCGTCCGTCGAACCCATGCAGGTAGACCTGGTACAGGTGTCAGCGGAGGAATGACAATGCTGGCGGAGCACAGGAGCCTGCTTCTACTGTGGTCAGCAAGGACACATCTGCCGAGCCTGCCCGCTAAAAGGACGGGTCCACCAGTGAATCGAGGGGCCCTGGTGGGCAACGCTCAGAACCAGCCCCCTGCTGATCATCTGTTACTCCTTATCATCATCATCCATGACAACCAGCATCACCATCTCCAGGCCCTTGTCGACTCAGGGGCGGACAGGAACCTGATCTGCTCCGCCACTGCCAAGCGTCTGAGAATTCTGCTACTCGCCCTTGATGTCCCTCTCACTGTCCTGACACTCAATGGCACCGGCTTGACCACCATCACCCACCTTACTGCCCCGCTCACCCTGAGAATTTCCGGTAACCACTCAGAAACCATCCAACTCCACATCATGAACGACCCCCATGTACCCATCATCCTAGGATTACCCTGGTTAATGCAGCACAACCCCCACCTTAACTGGGCCGACAACACCATCCTAGGCTGGAGCCATTCCTGCCTAGCTTCCTGCCTGAACTCTGCTCTGCCTCCCGCCAAACCACCGCAGCCTTCAGCCAGCGAGTTTCCCGACCTCTCTCACGTGCCTCTGGAATATCTGGACTTAATACTCGTGTTCAGCAAGACCCAAGCAGTGTCCCTCCCTCCTCACAGACCCTATGACTGTGGAATCAACCTCCTGCCCGGGACGGTGCCACCCAAAGGGCGACTCTACTCTCTCCCATCGAAAAGCAAGCCATGGAGAAGTACATCTCTGAGTCTCTGGCAACTGGGATCATCTGCCCTTCCTCCTCCGCAGCAGGGGCAGGATTCTTCTTTGTGGAAAAGAAGGACAAGTTGCTCCGCCCCTGCATTGACTATCAAGGTCTCAACGCCATCACGGTCAAGAACCGCTACCCACTACCGCTCATGACCACGGCCTTTGAACTGCTCCAGGGAGCCAAGATATTTACTAAGTTGGATTTATGTAATGCCTACCATCTCGTGAGGATCAGGGAGGGGGATGAGTGGAAGACGGCCTTTAACACCACCACGGACCACTATGAGTACTTCGTGGTCCCTTTCGGCCTGAACAACGCACCCACAGTCTTCCAGGTGCTCGTCAACGATGTCTTAAGGGACTTTCTTAACATCTTCGTCTTCGTGTACCTGGATGACATCCTGATTTTCTCTCGCTCCCTGGAGGAACATCGGGGCCACATCCAGTAGGTCCTCCAGTGCCTGCTAGAGAATAAATTGTTTGTCAAGGCGGAGAAGAGTGAATTCCACCAGAGCTCTGTCTCATTTCTGGGGTTCATCATCTCCCCAGCTAGGATCCAGATGGACCCCCTCAAGCTTGAGGCAGTTGCTGACTGGCCTACCCCATCCTCGTGACCTCCAGCGTTTCCTAGGGTTCGCCAATTTCTACAGGTGCTTCATCCGCGACTTCAGCACAGTGGCCAGACCTCTCACTGCCTTGACCTTGATTAAGACCCCATTCAAGTGAGGGGAGGAAGCAGATAAAGCCTTCTCCATGCTCAAGCGCAAGTTCACCACAGCACCCATTCTCACCATACCCGATCCGACCAAACAGTTCATCGTGGAGGTCGACGCTTCTGAGTCAGGGGTCGGAGCCATTCTCTCCCAGAGGGCCAATGATAACAAGGTCCACCCCTGCTCCTTCTTCTCTCACCTGCTGTCCCCTGCTGAACGGAATTATGACATCGGCGACAGAGAGCTGTTGGCTGTCAAGCTAGCCTTGGAGGAGTGGAGGCACTGGCTCGAGGGGTCAGATCTCCCCTTCCTTGTCTGGACCGACCACAAAAACCTAGAATGCCTCAAGTCCACCAAACGCCTTACTTCACTGCAAGCCTGATGGGCTCTCTTCTTCTCCCGGTTCCGATTCACACTCTCCTACCACCCAGGCTCCAAGAACAGTAAACCCGACACCCTGTCCAGGATATTCTCTGCCCGCCATGAGGAGTTTAGTATGCCCAAAACCATCCTCCCTCCACGCCGTCTGGTGGGGGCCACCCTACTTGAGGTAGAGACATTAGTGCAGAAGGCCCTGGAGCAGGACCCTGGAGAAGGTAACTCAAACAACATACCACCTAACCATCTGTTTGTTCCCTGATCTGTGTGAACCCAGGTGCTGCAGTGGGGTCATGGCTCCAAGTTGGCTTGTCACCCAGGAGCTGCTTGAACCCTGGCGCTCATCCAACAGTGCTTCTGGTGGCCCTCCATCAAGGAAGATGTCCAGGAGTTTGTGGCAGCCTGTGACACATGCCCAGAACAAGACAGCCAATCGACCCCCTGCCGGCTTGCTAAGACCGCTCCCGACTCCTCACCGACCCTGATCTCACATTGCCCTGGACTTCATCACAGGACTCCCCAACTCAGGTGGCAACACATGCATCCTCACAGTTATTGACTGTTTCTCCAAGACAGTCCATTTCATCCCTCTGTCCAAGCTTCCCACAGCTAAAGAAACCACCGAATTACTCATCCTTCACATTTTCCGCCTACACGGACTCCCCACTGACATCGTCTCCGACCGGGGTCCTCAGTTCACTGCGCGGTTCTGGAGGGCCTTCTGCAAACTCATTGGGGCCACCTGTAGTCTCTCCTCAGGTTTTCATCCTCAAACCAATGGCCAGGCGGAACGGGCCAATCAGGATTTGGAGGTGGCGCTCAGGTGCATGGCATCCAGGGATGCTGGTTCTTGGAGTAAGTACTTACCTTGGGTCGAGTACGCTCATAACACTCTCCCTTCATCTGCCACAGGTCTCTCGCCCTTCCAGTGTTCCCTAGGTTACCAACCACCACTCTTCCCCAACCAAGAGGAGGAGGTCGCCGTACCCTCAGCCCAGACCTTCATACGCCACTGCAGGAGGACATGGGCATTGGCCCGGAGAAGACTCATTCGCTCCGCCCTAGCATCCAAGAGACAGGCCAACAAATGCTGTTCTAAGGCACCCACCTACCGGGTGGGGCAGCAAGTCATGCTCTCCACACACCATGTGCCACTCAGAACCATCTCCCATAAGCTGGCCCCCAGATATCTAGGACCCTTCCTCATCAGCAAGGTAATCAATCCATGTTCCGTCAGACTGGCATTACCACTCACCATGCGACATATTCACCCCACTTTCCACGTGTCGCAGCTTAAACCTCTGGTCTCTAGTTCTTTGTCCATCCTGCCTGCTTCCCCATTCAGCAAGCACTCACCTGAACTCACTTCCTGGTTTTCACCACTGCATATTTAAAGGCTGTTCTCAGACTCTGACTTTGCCAGAACATCTCCTTTGCTACTCTAGCCATTTCTGTGCCTCTATTGCATCTCATGGTTTTTTGCTCTAGCTATTTTTCTGGTTCATGTTTTTTTTTTTTTAACTAAGCGTTTTTTCTTGTTCATGGTTTTTGCACTAGCATTTTTGTCTTTGCCTGTCTCGTGTTTTTGTCAAGTTTTTTGTCTCTTTTTACCTGGACTATTTTGCCATTTGTTTTTTGTCCTGTTTGTTTACCTTTTTGCCACACCCTTTTTTCCCTGGATTAAATCACCTTATTCATTGGATTACTGTCTGTGTTCTGCTTTTGGATCCTTATCTTACCACACCTCCACCACTCCTAACAAATTCTCCATTCTGATTGGTTAGAATTTTAGAGACAGAAAAAAAACCCCTTCTCAATGACAATATATTGTTTTTGTCATATGTTTTGGACTTGGTCTTCTTACAGAGTACTTCCACTATGTTTAGATACATAAAATATTCCAGTTTTTGCCCTTATTCAGAAAAAAAATTTCCAATATTCCCCCTAAGCTGTTTACATGGCTAATGGAAATGAATATTCCACTAATATTCCCGCTGACATACAGCCATGCATGCTTTGTCTAATTGTCTACGCACAGAGCTGACCATAAACTAGTGTTGCCATGTGTCACAAACTGCCGTAAATATACCCCAAACTGAAAGAAGAAAAAGAAAGAACCTTTATTTGTCACATGCACACTGAAATTCATCCTCTGCATTTAACCCATCTGAAGCAGTGAACACACGTGCACACACACTCAGAGCAGTGGGCAGCCACACCAGAGCACCCGGGGAGCAGTCAGGGGTCAGGTACCTTGCTCAAGGGCACCTCAGCCCAAGGCTGCCCCACATCAACCTAACTGCATGTCTTTGGATTGTGGGGGAAACCAGAACACCCAGGGGAAACCCATACAGACATGGGGAGAACCTGCAAACTCCACACAGAAAGGCCCTCGCCGGCCACTGGGTTCGAACCCAGAACCTTCTTGCTGTGAGGTGACAGTGCTAACCACTTACACCACCGTGCTGCCCCCCAACTGATATACATATTCCAAATGGCCTGTATACATGTCCAAAGAACGATCCTAAAACCTGAATAATATCGGCATGTCGCACGGGTCTTAATCAGAAGATGCTAAATTTGGAATAAGGCCAAATTTGGAATATCCAAAAGGGATATGCTGTTTAGATGACCAGCATCAAATTCTGAATGCTGTCATATTCTGAATAATTGTAGAATATTAGTGTGCCTGTTTTTAAATTCTTGTAATAAGTAAACAAACAAACAGATAGATAGATAGATAGATAGATAGATAGATAGATACTTCTACAACTACAACTAATAATAATAATGAGTACAAAAGTTTGTTCTCCCCCATGTTTTGTTCTGTATTTTTTAATTATTATTATTATTATTATTATTGTTGTTGTTGTTGTTATTCCACTACCACCACCACTACTACTACTACTAATAATAATAATAATAATAATAATAAGTACAAAAGTTTATCCCCCATGTTTTGTTCTGTATTTTTAAACAATTATTATTATTATTATTATTATTATTCCATTACTACTATGACTAACAACAAAAACAATAATAATTAGTATTATTGTTGTTGCTATTCCACTACCACTACTACTAATAATAATAATACTTCATAAGGGGCGGCACGGTGGTGTAGTGGTTAGCGCTGTCGCCTCACAGCAAGAAGGTCCTGGGTTCGAGCCCCGGGGCTGGCAAGGGCCTTTCTGTGTGGAGTTTGCATGTTCTCCCCGTGTCCGCGTGGGTTTCCTCCGGGTGCTCCGGTTTCCCCCACAGTCCAAAGACATGCAGGTTAGGTTAACTGGTGACTCTAAATTGACCGTAGGTGTGAATGTGAGTGTGAATGGTTGTCTGTGTCTATGTGTCAGCCCTGTGATGACCTGGCGACTTGTCCAGGGTGTACCCCGCCTTTCGCCCGTAGTCAGCTGGGATAGGCTCCAGCTTGCCTGCGACCCTGTAGAAGGATAAAGCAGCTAGAGATAATGAGATGAGATGAGATACTTCATAAGTTTGTGTACCCCATGTTTCTTTCTGTTTTTTAAAATTATTATTATTATTATTAGTAGTAGTAGTAGTAGTAGTAATAGAATAACAACAACAATAATAATATCCATCCATCCATCCATCCATCCATCCATCCATTATCTGTAGCCGCTTATCCTGTACAGGGTCGCAGGCAAGCTGGAGCCTATCCCAGCTGACTATGGGCGAGAGGCGGGGTACACCCTAGACAAGTCATCGCAGGGCTGACACATAGAGACAAACAACCCTTCACACCTACGGTCAATTTAGAGCCACCAATTAGCCTAACCTGCATGTCTTTGGACTGTGGGGGAAACCGGAGCACCCGGAGGGAACCCACACAGACACGGGGAGAACATGCAAACTCTACACAGAAAGGCCCCTGTCAGCTGCTGGGCTCGAACCCAGGACCTTCTTGCTGTTAGGCAACAGTGCTAACCACTATACCACTGTGCCGCCCAACAACAACAATAATAATAATAATAATTTTAATAATACTTCATAAATTTGTATCCCCATGTTTTTTTTCTGTTTTTTAAAACTATTATTAGTAGTAGTAAAAGTAGAAGAATAACAACATCCATTACCTGTAGCCACTTATCCTGTACAGGTTTGCAGGCAAGCTGGAGCCTATCCCAGCTGACTATGGGCGAGAGGCAGGGTACACCCTGGACAAGTCATCGCAGGGCTGACACATAGAGACAAACAACCATTCACACCTCAGTCAATTTAGAGCCACCAATTAGCCTAATCTGCATGTCTTTGAATTGTGGAGAAAACCGGAGCATCTGGATGAAACCCATGAAGACACGGGGAGAATATGCAAACTCCACACAGAAAGGCCCCCGTCTGCTCGAACCCAGGATCTTCTTGCTGTGAGGCAACAGTGCTAACCACTACACCACCATGCCACCCAACAACAATAATAATAATAATTATTATTATTGTTTAAAAAGAGAAAAAACATGGGGGAAACAAACTTATTATTATTATTATTATTATTATTTACAGAATAAAATAGATATGCAGCAGAGAGAGATTGGGTGATCCTGGCACAGTCAGGCTGGTAAGGCTCATCATCAGCTCAGGGCCCTCCCCCTCTCTTCACGTAGCCCAGACAGCGAATGGGACTTCTCCCAGGAGGCGCTGCCTAGTCGAATCCACCAAGAACCTTTTGGAGAATATGGAGACTCCCCATCACAGCAGCCTTCTGCATTACCCAGATTGTCAGAAGAGCTGTGCTCCCGATGGAAAACCCGGGCACTCTCTTGATCTGCGTCAAGAGATCAGGAGGTACCAAACCAAGGGCACCGAGAACAATGGGGAGTCGGACAACCGTGTACTTGGGATGCAAGCGAGACATTTCAAATGCGAGGTCTGCATATTTTCCATGTTTTTCCTGAACCTTGTCAATCACATTGCTGTCAAAAGGGACAGAAAATTCAATGATGTAAATGACTTAATTGGCTTTATCAAAAAGGACAAGATCAGGTTTGTTGGCTGGAATTTTGCTCAGGCTGTATATAGGCCTATTCCAAAGAAGTTTAAAATCATCATTTTCCATGATGCCCTGTACATGTTCAGGGTCATACCATGGATGGACCTCGGAGTCAAAACCACAGGCATGGTGACGACAGTAGTAAAAAGAACGAGCCATGCCATCACGTTGTTTTAGATATTGCGTTTGTGCCAAAGCAGGGCATCCACTGACAAGGTGTTGGACAGTCTCATTAAATTCATTGCATAATCTACATTTAAAATTCACATTTTGCTTTAAAATCACATTTTGGCAATTACAAGTGGGCAGTGACTGGTCCTGGGCTGCAAAAAGAAAGCCCTCAGTCTCACTTTTTATTATTATTATTTAACTTATTATTATTATTATTATTTACAGAATAAAATAGATATGCAGCAGAGAGAGATTGGGTGATCCTGGCACAGTCAGGCTGGTAAGGCTCATCATCAGCTCAGGGCCCTCCCCCTCTCTTCACGTAGCCCAGACAGCGAATGGGACTTCTCCCAGGAGGCGCTGCCTAGTCGAATCCACCAAGAACCTTTTGGAGAATATGGAGACTCCCCATCACAGCAGCCTTCTGCATTACCCAGATTGTCAGAAGAGCTGTGCTCCCGATGGAAAACCCGGGCACTCTCTTGATCTGCGTCAAGAGATCAGGAGGTACCAAACCAAGGGCACCGAGAACAATGGGGAGTCGGACAACCGTGTACTTGGGATGCAAGCGAGACATTTCAAATGCGAGGTCTGCATATTTTCCATGTTTTTCCTGAACCTTGTCAATCACATTGCTGTCAAAAGGGACAGAAAATTCAATGATGTAAATGACTTAATTGGCTTTATCAAAAAGGACAAGATCAGGTTTGTTGGCTGGAATTTTGCTCAGGCTGTATATAGGCCTATTCCAAAGAAGTTTAAAATCATCATTTTCCATGATGCCCTGTACATGTTCAGGGTCATACCATGGATGGACCTCGGAGTCAAAACCACAGGCATGGTGACGACAGTAGTAAAAAGAACGAGCCATGCCATCACGTTGTTTTAGATATTGCGTTTGTGCCAAAGCAGGGCATCCACTGACAAGGTGTTGGACAGTCTCATTAAATTCATTGCATAATCTACATTTAAAATTCACATTTTGCTTTAAAATCACATTTTGGCAATTACAAGTGGGCAGTGACTGGTCCTGGGCTGCAAAAAGAAAGCCCTCAGTCTCACTTTTCAGACCAGCCAACTTCATCCAGGCAAAGGAATCAGTAAGATGACTGTTCTGTTCCACACACTGCATGTAGACACAATGCAGTGGTTTCTCAGAAAGCCTCTCCTTGAAATACCGACTCTGTGCTGATTTGATGTACGACTTCACCTGGTTGACGCCCATCTCAGTACCATTCAGCAGTACATCACCATCAATAAAATCAACATCAAAATTGAGATTTTGTCCAACAACCTTAGCACGCTCAAAATAGCTGTGGAATTCCTTGCTTTCATCATGAGTCTTGACATGCTTCACCAGAGGATGATCCGACAAATAAATGTGAGCAAAAGTGCACACTAAAATTCTTTCATGGAGAGCTTCCACATTAATCAAACCTCGACCTCCAGAATTAATTGGCATATATAAATGATTGAGAGAGGAACGAGGGTGGTGAGCTCTATTATCGGACATGATCCTTCTAGTGAGGCAGTCAAGACCCTGAATGTCTTGTTTAGTCCAGTCCACTATTCCGAAGGAGTAAGAAAGGACAGGCACAGCAAAAGTGTTGGTGGCTTTGACCTTGTTTCGAGCATTAAGCTCTGAACTCCAGACCTTTTTTAGACGAGATTTATATTCTGCCCTAAGTTTGTCTTTGATGTGGGCATTCTGGAGTTTGTCTCGAACTTGCATTCCCAAGTAAGTGTAGGCCTGATGTTCCACTAGATGCTCAATAACTCCTCCCCCTTGCAACTCAACTGATCCACCTTGTACTGCCTTGCCACGTTTCAAATGAAGAGTATTGCATTTGTCTAGTCTGAAGCTCATACCTATATCATTAGAAAAGGACTCGACAAGGAGAACCTGTTCTTTTAAGTTTGATTCTCCTTTGGCAAGCAGTTCAATGTCATCCATGTAAAGGAGATGAGTAAGGGGTGTTGGGGATCTGTGCTGAGGAGGTCCAGGGTGATATCCCTCCTCCCTATTGAGCAAAAAACTCAAAGGGTTTAGTGACAGACAAAAAAGCAAAGGGCTAAAAGAGTCACCCTGAAATATTCCTCATTTAATTGGAATAGATTCTAAAGTCTGCACCTGCCCTTGCGAGTACATCTCAAGCTGAGTTGACCAGCATCTCATTAAAGACTTGAGTAAAACAAGCAGTCGCTCAGGCAGGTCAACACATTGCAGAGACTTCAGAATCCACTCATGAGGTACTGAGTCATATGCTTTCTTGTAGTCTATCCAGCACATTGAGAGGTTATGGTGATAAGTTTTGGCCTCTTCAAGTATCATTTTTTGAGCAAGGAGTTGATCCTTGCATCCCCAACATCCCTTTCTCGCTCCCTTCTGCTCTCTATAAATTATATCATTGTTTGAGCAGTACGCTGACACTAAACTTGTCAAACACCCTGTAAAAAACTTATACTAAGTGTTTAAACAAGTGATTGGCCGGAAAATTTTGGGATCAGTCAAGTCACCTTTTTTAGGAAGAAGTATTGTGCATCCTTTGCAGAACCATGGAGGAACATTCCCTGAATCCAGAAGCAAATTAAAATTGGTCACTAAGTGTGGCTGGACGCAGGGAAACAGTTTCCAGTACCGGTTTCTTATGCCATCAGGCCCTGGTGCCATATTAGATTTGGACTTTTTTATAATAGTTTTAAGGCAATCTGGTGTAATATATGATCTATACGGCCTTTTAATTTTCTCATGCATAGCATGATCATAATCTTGGACCCATGGTTCCTCAAGGTTGCAGTTGCCGGGTACAGATCACAACTGTTTCCAGTTGTGGAAAAACAACTGTTTTTTCTTTGGAGCTTTGTTTTTATTTACATTAACATCTTCAGTTTTGGAAGCTGTATGTAGTTCCTCCATGTGAGCTAATTTCATTGGTGATTGGGGAAAGAAGAATGCGGACATCCATTTGGAGTTTCGGGTCTGCTGCCACTGGAGCAGTGGGTTCTTCTGGCAAACGTACCTGACGGACTGGTGATTTTAGCTCACTTGACTCATGGTGCATATAAATTTTTAGTTGCCGGAGTTGATTGCGCAGATTTTGGTCCGTCAGGTAAGCATACATGGGCATGGCATTGTCCCAATGTTGCTTCAGCATCTTGCCATTGATGCATGGATTGTCAGGCCATCCAGTTGCCTTTGCACACTCAAGTAGTGTGGACTTAAGTTCTTTCGTCCAAGATATTCTTGGCCGGACATTGCGTCTCCCCCTGGGGGAAGTCCCATCTCCAGTTTGGTTGGTTTCATCACCAGAGGGAGACTGACTGGGCTGTGGAAGTTGGAAATGATTTTTGTTTATTTGTTTCATAACCCAGTATACACCAGCGTCGGGGGGTTAGCCCTAACTGGGTGATGTATGTTTAGTTCAGGGGAATAGATCCTCCCTATCTAGGCCCACCATGGAGAGGCGTACATCATCAGGCCCTTATTATCATTATTATTATTATTATTAGTCATAGTAGTAGTGGAATAATAATAATAATAATAATAATAATAATAATAATAATAATAAATACTGTTCAGTTGTAAATCAAGTTTTGTGCTGAAGTTAAAGTTGCTCACGGGACAATGATCTGATCCTATGCACATTTTTGCCACGACTTGTAACTTTGTGACTTGTAATGTGAGCCAGTACAACTGTCCAGTGCTGCTCAGGACACTTCTGCTGACAGTCCTGCCAATTGGCCTTAAAGAAAAGAAGAAGATGGAGGACGAGGAGGAATGGCTGCAGTGAATGGAGAAAGTAATTTGTATGCTCCCAAAGATCAGGCAGGATCTTATGCAAAGCTTGGAGAGGGCGAAAGCACTTGCCTCTTTTACTCAACTTGTAGAGTGTGAATTATAAATCAAGGAGCTGAGAATCCACATCTTGGATGGGACAGATCGACACTAGATCAGATGAAGCACCAATCAAAACTTAGCACTGACTAAAAGCGTCCTTCATTTCTTCTGATGCGACTCTCAACTTCAAGGCTTCCGCATGGTGCTCTGGTTGAAAGAGCAGGACAAACTGCCTAATATGTCTGCGGGGATGGAAATCACAGAGGTGAAGAAGGACTTCATCTCTTCGAACAGTTCAGTCCACCCAGTCATCCTGGCCACAGGGGCTGAGGATAGGCAGCCAAGCAGCAGCGAGTACGAGCTCACTGAGGTGACATATTTGCCAGAACAACCCAAGGTGGAATGTGAGTGGACAGAAATGGTGATTGACTGTCATGCCAATGCCAAGGGTTAGAGGCAGGAGGATGCTCTGCTAGAGAACAGCAGCCAAAGCAAGGAGAGTAATGATACAAGTGCAGACCAAAGCCTGGTGCCACCAGTTATCTAAAGGAGACGTCAGTTTCCATAGGACTGCAGGTCATGCTCCCTTTCCTTCTGGCCAGGTTTGGGATGATGGCTGTTGGTATGGTCCTTATGACTTAAAGTCATTTATGCATTCATGATTAGAAAATGTGAATGAAGATTCAAATGGTATTTTTTTTATTATTAATATTTTGTTTTGTTTTATTATGTGAACACCACCCAATGAAAACTTGAACTTGCTAATGATTTGTCTTAAAAGAGCAGATAATCTTCAGTACTCCTGGTACCAAAGGTAGTCCTGGGTTATGAATTTAAGCTGCAAACAGTGGTGAGTCTCAGGTCCAGGAAGACTTGAGTAGCTACCCCTTAATCATCATTGTTCCCAGGTCTGCTCTGACTCGGAGTGGTCGCACCTGCCTGGGTTCCAGCTATGGGTTAAATAGTACATCATCAATAAGGCGCTGCCAGCAGGGGATGTTTCGGTGCAACGTGGCAGATGAACCTAACAGGGTCAATGGCACACTACCAGATAGCATGTGGAAGAGCCACTCAAATGGCCAACAGATGGCATCACTCAGCAAGTCAGTTGTTACTGCGGGGTAACTTCCATACCTATCAGATCTGTGGCACTTTTGTGCACCACCTGGCATCAGGTCTGGAGGTCCAGAGAGACAACATGATGGGGGCACAACATTGTTTGTCTTACCTTACTGTGCAAAGTGCTTTGTTAGGAGAGGAGAATAGTATGCAGGAGCTCGTGGGGCCAGACATTCCATGGTGGCTCGGCTGGGCCATTCGTGTTGCCGATGCGGGCGACTCTGTGGCTCTGGTGTGGGTCTCGCGGCCCATCTGCGTTTCTACACATCGTGGTGGAGTGGTCATTATCACTAGCAATAGACAGCCAAGGAATAAGAAGAAGAAGAAGAAGAAGAAGAAGAAATAGTAGTAGGAGGAAGAGGAGGAGTGGAACAACAACAACAACAATACTACTACTACTAATAATAATAATAATAATAATAATAATAATAATAATAATTCATAAGTTTCCCCCCATGTTTTTTTTTCTGTTTTTAAACTATTATTATTATTTTTATTATTGTTGTTGTTGTTGTTGTTCCAATAATAATAATAATAATAATAATAATAATAATAATAATAAATAGTTCATCCATTTGTATCCCCATGCTTTTTTCTGTTTTTTAAAACTATTATTATTATTATTATTATTATTATTATAAATTGTACATTTTCTTTTTTCAGCCAGTAATCATGGTGGAGTTTGCACTCAACTGTACAAATACTGTACAAACATAGCCCTGTTAATATAAATGTTTTTTTCAAAATTATTTCATGTGCTTTAGCACATAATTTTAATATTTTCTATTTTAAAAAAATATTATCATATTAAAATGGGTAGTTTTAACCTGAATGGAACATAAAAGTTAAACTGGGCCAAACTGGCCTCAACTGGTCTATTTACTCCGTAGCTTCAACCTGTGGCTTTTTTACAAGCACTTTGTTTACTTCATGCTGAAAAATGTTGCCTCTCTTCTCAAACCAGTTTGAGCCGACGTGCTGCTGGACTTAGCCTCAGCATCAAACAGTATTTTTAATGAAGTGGTCAATGGTTGGTTGCACAAACATTCGAAAGTAGCTTAGGAAAACAGGACCGAGCTCATGGAGAAAAAGAGAGAGAAAAGGGAGGGACAGGGCAAAACAGAGAGTAAGGCCTTCTTATGTCCCGCGAAATGTTCACTAGACCCCTACTACACACACACACACACACACACACACACACACACAGGAGCTCTTTGTAACCACTGACAGACCACAAGGTACATCAGCCTGCTCTGGAATTCAGAACCTGAATTTGTTTATTTTCTTTTAAATACTTCTAGCTTGTGTGTGTATGAGTGCGTGTGTGTGTGTGTGTGTGTGTGTGTGTGTGTATCACCAGGTTTCGTTTTACCTCTGAGCCTCATGAAACAAAAATAGAAAAAGAGTCCTAATCAGCTTCCTTAAATAAGTTTGAGAACTGTTTACCTTTCATTTAGGACTTTCGCGTTCACCATGTAAGCACTTGACAGCTTTTCTTTAAACGGCTCCCAAAATGCTGATTGTTTTGCTTTGTTGTTTTTTTTGGTGTCATCTCCTGAATCTTTATTTAACCTCAATTTCCAGACTGAGATCAGATTCTGCCATCTACGTTAAATAAATATGATCATAAGAACAATCTGAGATCTTGGGAGAACCTCCATGTGGACATGGATGGGAAAAGTAGTATAGTGATGACTGAGACAGGGATTCGTTTTTTCTTCCAAAGGTGAAAGCCAGACTATTTTAAAACAGTCTGAAAGATGTTGAAAACTGAGGAATTGTTGGAGAGAAACCTGAGGAATTTTGGATGGTTTGATGTTTTTCCCTCATCAAAAAGCTGCATACTGTATACATATATACATGAACCACATTGGCTCGGCACATTCCCAAACCATGATATTTCATAAAAGCTTGCCAGGATGTGGCACGAGGAATGTTCAGGTCCTACTTGGTAAACAACGGTGCCACTTAGCAGGGAGGAGGCTTACAGTGGATTTGACCTAATACTGCATTTCTTTCATTGAAGGCTTTTGAACAGAGGAAATTTTAGGCACGAGAAAATGATTAGAAGCTTTTGTTCGGTCGAGTGCAGACCATTTAGTATACTTACATGCATAAAACATAAGACAACAAGCATTAAGTCTGTGATAACAGGAACTAACTTGTTTTGCAGACATTAAATGTAACTATAAATGGATAAAAAGTACCATGTGTCATTATTTCATCAATAAAAATGGTAACGATTGTTAAATTGCTGTAATGTACAGTAAGAGAAATAAAAAACTTCACGTCTTTCGTTTTGTTAGGCCACTTCATACCAGAGTGTTGATTATTTTCCTTCAGCAGTAGCCCACTGTCCTTGATTAAAATGATTAGCAAGTTCAAACCTCAGTATAGGATCATTTCAGAATTACAACAGACATGAGAGCTCAGGTGGTGTGTGCTGCATGCCTCCATGGCAGAGTGTATGAAAGAGGCCAGCTGTCTGGCCTGTGATAGAAGGCTGAGACAGAGAACGGCTGCTCGTGATGCAAACACTCCTTTTAAACTCTGATTATGATAAATGTGGCAGCAGTTGCATGCCACTCGCACTAAGCTCATCTTTGGCAAGCTGTCCCAAACAATTACAATGACATCAACCCACAACCAACGTGGAAGAAAGACAGGCTGTGTAAAAGAAAGAGAGGAAGCCAAAGGACTCTGTTTACTGTATTTCAGCTGGATTATTAATTGGAGGTAATGCTAGGTCTTGAGAAAGTAACAAGCCATGACGAACTAATGTAATGCTAAGCTTGTTATGGCTCCACAGTCTGAATTCTCATTGTTCTGTTTCGCAAGTTTGAGTCTGAATCCAGAGCTAAGTACATGTCCAAAAGCACGTCCTCTCCACAAAGGAAATCAACAGTAATTCATCGGTCAAATGCCAAAACAATGAAAAAAGAAGTGATTAGGGAAGTTTACAATGAATGAATAATATTTCCTGATCATGTGAAATAGACCCAAATAATAACAAATATGGTCGATTTGCAACAACACGGTTCATCAATGAGTTACACCAAAACAATGTCTTGGTTTGGTCTGTATTAAAAGCTAGGGCTGATGACCTGTTTTTCTCAGAATGACCTGAAGGAAACTGACGTGAATCACATGAGCTGAGTTGGAATGTCCTCCTTCAATTTAAATGGCGTCTAGGGCAGTGCAAACACCTCTGCTCTTTAGCGAGGTGGATTTTTCCCAGCCAAGCTGCCCAAACACCAAAAAAAGAGAAGGAATCTGTCATGGGGGAAAAACACATCCTGCAGGCCTGAAGTTTGCTCAGTGGAGACCTCCATGAGGCCCAGCTGTGACACTGAAACACTGGCAGCTCCAAACATTTCCATTGACCAGGTCCTGTAAAACAAAAAACAGAGCTTGTGCACCATGAGAATGCATTCTAGTTTTGTTCTACCAATGCAATCAATCTCCAGTGGTATATATAAGTCTGACTCCACCACTGAAGTGTTCATAGCTTTTCCACTGAACATTGAACACATCATGCAACAAACCGGCTAGATGTGCACCTTTGTGCAAAAGAGAATCAACCACCAACTGGAGTGAAGGTCGGGAGTATGGCTCTTTCTTTAAAGTCCCTATGAAACCTATGGCTTCTTAGCTGTGATTCTGTTTGATTCCCTATGTTGATGTATTTCCTTCGGGAACAGGAAGTTGTGCTGATCTTCTTGACTGACTCACACAACAGCCAATAGTATTCATGATACACCACACACTTCCCTAAATCTAAACAATCCTGATGGTAACTTAGTGACCTATTTAAATATGGAGAACAGTGAAGACCCTTTTACTTAGTCTAACTGATGGAGAAATTCCAAAGATGTGCACAGATGTTACTCTGAAGAAGCGGCATATTCGAGGATTTAAGACCTCCAGGTTGGTAAAACAGGCATCTAGGAACACATTTGATGTGCAGCCAGATCATTTTTTTAAGGAGAAAGATATCCAATTAGTGGGTGGTTTTGCATATCCTCAGTAACTAGCTGAGGTAATTCAGGTGACCATATCATACTAGCCATGTGTCGTCTAGCCATGTGTCGTCGTCATCGTTCATGTGATCCCTTATAAGGGAAAGTTGGTAAGTGCCAACCACTGAAGGGTGCCAGCATCAAGGGCTATCAAACCTTTGCGGCCATGATGAGGCTTGTACACCGGGCAGTTGCCAATTAGATGTTCAATGGTTTGCAGTTCCCCCAAGATACATAAATTTCAACTCTGCCGTAATTTTGAAGAGGAAGAAACAGGTTTTGCCAAAGCCAGTATGTAGCTGATTTGGCCTGGCTGGACCCATGATTGACTGGAGAGCTGGCATTCAGCATGTTTGCAAGATGGTTCTTGTGATGCCACGGGGAACATATTTTGATAAGGGCTTTTATTTTGACATTCTAATTTCTAAGACCTTGGCATGATGTAACTTCCTGTTTCTGGAGTAGCCATTTTTCAGTTGTTCAAGGTGCAGGACACATGTCAGCTCAGCTCCTCTGAAACTTTATCTTTCCTTTTGGTGTGGTATTGCCATTTTACCTTCTTTTCAATAAACCTTGTTAACTACAAGACCTGCCTCTTCCTTGAGGGATTTGTTGAAGAGATGAGTTTAGCTGGCTGTTGGCTTTAAGAACAGTACAGTAAAATGGCAGCCTTTCATCAGAAGATGGATGAAGATAGAGAGATTCAGCAAGAGCTTTCTGTACAAGAAGTGCAAAAGGACACTGATGAACAATCTTTGGAGGTTAGATCCCAGGTATCTGGCTCTCACCGAACCAAAGGCTCACGGGCTTCAGCAATTAGCATGGCAGCTGCGCAGGCACGGGCAGATGCTGAAGCAGCTAAGGCTAGAGCAGCCTACAGCAGGAAAGAAAAGGAGCTAAAAATTGAGAAAGCTTGCCTAGAAGCTGAATTGGAGGCACTCAGTCAAGAGAGAGACGCAGACGCAGCTATCGCTAAAGCACTCGTCATGGAAGCTGCTGCTGCTGAAGGAAGCTCTCATGGTAGCTTGGCAGATTTTGAGTCATTACCCAAGGAACAGAATGCACAAGAGAAAGTCAGCGAATATGTTATTAAGCACACTCATGTTGCAGAAAGCCATTTAGAAGAAGAATTGGATTCAACCCCTCAATCACCACAACTAACTGCCCAACCCATGCACATTCATGGGCACGATGCTTCCACTCCAGCACAACCGAGCACCCTTCCAGATGATGGGATCCAGCAACGCCTCACACCGCATCACGCCCATATTCAGCCTCCTGCATCGCAGCCATTTATGCAACCTCCAGTGTCCCATCACACACGTATGCAGCCTCCTGTATCGCATCATGAACACATGCAGCCTCCTGTATCACATCAGATCGACAGAGAGCAACGTGGGTTACAGCCTAACACCTTATATTACCAATACTCACAGGGAGTCAACCAGCCTCACCCCAAAAGAGAACCAGGGGTTAATTCCTATTCACCACACCATCCACCCAGCCAGGATGTAAACGGCAATATATCAGATCTAGCTAAGTTTCTGATAAGGAGTCAGCTGGTAACAAGTGGACAGAGTCGCTTCGATGACCAACCCGAAAACTACCTCAGCTGGAAGGCAACATTCACCAGTGTGTTGCAGGGCTTAGATATCTCAGCCAATGACGAAGTTGACCTTCTCATTAAATGGTTAGGCCCTGAGTCAAGTCAGTTAGCACGCAGGATGAAAGCAGTTAGTATCGGCCACCCATCTGCTGCTCTTAGACTGATTTGGACCAGGCTGGAGGAACGATATGGAGCTCCAGAGGCCATTGAGAAGGCATTGTTTGCTAAATTGGATAACTTTCCCAAGATTTCCAACCGGGACAACCACAGGCTTAGTGAGCTGGCAGACTTGGTGCTAGAACTTGAAGCTGCTAAACAAGACAGCTATCTCCAGGGGTTAGCATACCTGGACACAGCAAGAGGAGTTGGTCCCATTGTGGAAAAGTTGCCATTCTATCTGCAAGAGAAATGGATGACATTTGGATCAAAGTATAAAGAAGAGAAAGGAGTTGTATTTCCGCCATTTGTAGTGTTCTCTGACTTCATAAGAAGGGAGGCCAAGGCAAGAAATGACCCGAGTTTCAACACCTGCAGCTCCGCAGCACCTACCTGGAAAAAAGAAAAGACAGGAAACCTAAATAACAAAAACCAAGTCACAGTTCACAAAACCAATGTTTCCAAGGAAACAACAGAAAGTGGAACAAAGCAAACAGAGGACCCAAACGTACATTGTCCGATACATAAGAAACCCCATCCACTAAGAAAATGTAAGCACTTCAGAGCTATGCTGCTCGACGACAGGAAGAAGTTCCTGAAGGACAATGGTGTATGTTTCCGCTGCTGTGCATCAGTCTCACACATGGCTAAGAACTGTGATGTTGCTATAAAGTGTGCAGAATGCAACAGTGAGAAACACCTTGCCGCACTGCATCCAGGGCCTACTCCAAAGGGACCTAAACTGCAAAGCCCCTCCAAAGACCATGGCGGGGAGTCAAAGGATGTGTCAGAGCAGTCTGACGATGCATCAAGCTCAACTGTGATGACCATGTGCACACAAGTTTGTGGTCAGGGCTTTAAAGGCAAGTCTTGTTCAAAGATATGCCTAGTCAATGTATATCCAGGAGGTCATCGCGACGAGATGAAGAGGATGTACGTGATCTTAGATGATCAAAGCAACATTTCATTGGCAAAGACTGAGTTCTTCGACACTTTCTACATTGAAGGGCCATCACTGCCATAGATCCTCACGACATGTGCAGGAGCCGCCAATGTCACTGGAAGGAGGGCCAACGGCTATGTGGTCGAGCCACTTACAGGAGAATTGAGCATTCCCCTTCCTACTCTGATAGAGTGTAACAACGTTCCTAACAGTAGAGCAGAAATTCCCACTCCAGAGGCAGCATACCACCACAGCTATATGCAACGCATAGCTGACAGGATACCTGCTCTGGATGACTCTGCAGAGATTTGGTTGCTGTTAGGACGGGACATACTGCAGGTCCACAAAGTACGTCAGCAATACAATGGCCCACCAAGCGAACCCTTTGCCCAGAAGCATGACCTTGGGTGGGTGATTGTCAGCGACGTCTGTTTGAGTGGAGCTCACTCTCCAAAAACAGTGAACACATTCAAGACATGCTTTATGGAAAATGGCTGTCCAAGCTGCATGGATCCTTGTCTGAATGTTGTCCGAGTCAAAGAACACTTGAGTCAGAGCTTCAAGCAAGATAGCCCTTGGTCATATGCTACTGTGCGACAAGAGGACCACCTGGACAGAATAGTCTTCTTGAGGTCTGACAAGGACTATCATCTAGCACCATCTATTGATGATCTGATGTTCCTGCAACTAATGGACAAAGAGTTTGTCAGGGATGACAGCGGAAGTTGGGTAGCACCACTGCCGTTTCGGACCCCAAGGAAACTACTCCCTAACAACAAGTGGTATGCCAATGAACGCTTCATGTCACTGCAGCGCAACTTCCAGAGGCGACCCAACATGAAGGAAGATTTCCTACAGTTCATACAAAGGATTCTGGATAATCACCATGCAGAGCGGGCACCGCCTTTAAAGGATGGAAAAGAAGCTTGGTACCTTCCTATCTTCGGGGTTTACCATCCCCAGAAGCCCGGGAAGATCCGGGTCGTGTTCGACTCGAGCGCTAGCTTTGAGGGAGTGTCCCTGAACGACGTTTTGCTTCAGGGTCCCAACAATAGCCTTCTCGGAGTGCTTCTAAGGTTCCGGAAAGACCCGGTAGCAGTTACCGCAGACATCAAACAGATGTTCTACTGTTTCTTTGTGAAGGAAGAACACAGGGATGTATTACACTTCCTGTGGCTTAAGGACAACAACCCTGAGAATGAAGTGGTAGATTACTGCATAACAGGTCACGTGTTCGGGAACAGCCCGTCACCGGCAGTTGCAACCTATGGGTTGAGAAGATCAGCCCAAGAGGGAGAGAAGGACTTTGGCAGAGACGTCTCTGAGTTTATCAAGACTGACTTCTACATTGATGATGTCCTCCAGTCCTTTCCCTCAGAGGCCGAAGCCGTGGATGTCTTGACGTGAGCTCAGCAGTTGCTAAAGTGCTACAACATAAAGCTTCACAAGATTGCCTCCAACAAAGCAGAGGTTATGGAAGCTTTTCCTGCAGACGATCGGGCCAAGAGCATCGAGGCTTTAAATCTTGCTGTTGATGACTTACCTGTCCAGCGCAGTCTAGGTGTTGCCTGGGACATGACTAAGGACACCTTCACATTCACCATTCCTAAGTCGCAGAAGCCTTTTACACGCAGAGGCATTCTGTCCACAATTAACAGCTTATTCGATCCGCTCGGATTCTTAGCACCCGTGATGATTCAAGGCAGGTTTCTCCTGAGAGAATTAGTGTCCCAAGGTACAGGCTGGGATACGCCATTACCTGATGAGAAGTTCCTTAAGTGGCAGAGATGGCAGGAGTCTCTGCAGGAGCTGAATCAGCTGAACATTCCTCGCACTTACACTTCCTTCCCAGTAACGACAGCAAAGTGCACAGAGCTATGCGTCTTTTCTGATGCTTCAGTGAAGGCGATTGCAGCAGTAGCTTACCTCAAGGTAGAGGATGAGAATGGCCACACAGAAGTAAGCTTTGTGTTGGGCAAGGCCAAGCTTGCACCTCTGATGGAGCTCACTATCCCCAGACTGGAGCTTTGTGCAGCAGTGTTAGCTACAGAGATCACAAACCAGGTCAAAGAAGAATTAGGCCAAGCACTGGGCAAGATCACATTCTTCACTGACAGTAAGGGTGGTATTGGGCTACATCAACAACAGGTCCAGAAGGTTTTACGTGTTTATGAGCAATCGCATACACCGGATCTGGCAGTCCAGTCACCCGAGTCAGTGGAGGTATGTTGCCACCAAGAACAATCCAGCAGACCATGCTACGAGGTCAGTGTCAGCAACCCAGCTGCAAGCAACCAATTGGCTTATCGGTCCAAAGTTCTTGCTACAGCCAGACGGCTCATCACCAGATGAAAGTGGCTTTCAGTTGATCGATCCGGATGTAGATCCAGAACTTTGTCCTGAGGCCGCAACTTTCCTGAACAAGGTTGCAGGGATACAGCTGGACTCACAACGCTTTGAGAGGTTTTCATCCTGGGAGCATCTGACAAGAGCCGTAGCCCGTCTGAGGCACATAGCCCAGAGTTTCCACGAACTCTCACCTGACACAGAATGTGTCGGATGGCATCTCTGCAAGAAAGGAGTAACAGCTTCAGAGCTTACCGCCACAGAGCGCGTCATCATCAAAACTGTACAGCATGAGGTGTACGCAGATGAGATAAGATGTATCCAGCAGGGACAAGACTTACTTGCACAGAGTCCTCTGAAGAAACTTCACCCTGTGTTAGACGCAGAGGGTCTGCTACGTGTTGGAGGCCGAATTACTCACTCGAACTTGCCGACTGATGAGTCTCACCCACTCCTTATTCCCGGTAAGCACCATGTTGCCACATTGCTCATTCATCACCACCACTTCAGAGTGCAACACCAAGAAAGGCACTTCACTGAAGGAGCAGTGCATGCAAGTGGTCTATGGATAGTGGGAGTCAAGCGAGCCATCAGCAGCATGGTGTTCAAGTATGTGATATGCAGGTGGTTGCACGGCAAACTGGAACAGCAGCAGATGGCGGACCTTCTTCAAGAGCGCCTAAAGCAGGAACCTCCATTCACCTACGTAGGGTTGGACGTCTTCGGACCCTGGGAGGTCGTAACCCGATGGACTCGAGGTGGTAGTGCCAACAGCAAGAGATGGGCAGTACTGTTCACGTGCATGTCCACAAGAGCGGTTCACATAGAAGTGATTGAGACAATGAGTGCCTCAAGCTGCATCAATGCCCTCCACAGGTTCTTCGCAATTAGGGGACCAGCGAAACAGCTACATTCAGATCGTGGAACGAACTTTGTGGGTGCCAACTCCAACTTAAAGGTTGCAACGGAAGCTGAGGAAGAAAGTGTGAATACTTACCTGTGCTCTCAGAGGTGCACCTGGGTATTCAACCCGCCGCATGCCTCCAATATGGGCGGGAGCTGGGAGTGCATGATAGGTACAGCACGTCGCATCCTTGATTCTATGTTGCTCCAAGCTGGAAGGTCAAAGGTCACTCACGAAGTCCTGTGCATGTTCATGGCGGAAGTCACCACTATAATCAACTCCAGGCCGTTAATGCCAGTCTCCTCAGATCCTGAAGTGCCGCTGATATTTACTCCAGCGATGCTGCTCACGCAGAAGAGTGGTACCCCACCAGCTCCTCCTGCAGACGGCTCAGACGCCAGTCTATTGAAGCAGCAATGGAAGAGAGTACAGGCCTTAGCAGAGACATTCTGGGCAAGATGGAGACGGGAGTACTTGAGCGTACTTCAAGCCAGGCAGAAGTGGCACGCTAAGAAACCAAACCTCAAGGAAGGAGACATAGCGCTATTGAAAGACAAGCAAGCCAGAAGAAATGAGTGGTCCATTGGAAGAGTTGAGAAGACCTTCCCAAGTGATGATGGACTTGTCAGAAAAGTGGACATCAAGGTCGCATCTCATCATCCGCCGAAGACTTACCTGAGACCTGTCTCTGACATGGTTCTACTCCTGGAGGCAGAGACTGTTTAGGTTAAGGGGGTGTGGCATCTAGGGATGCCAGGCGGGGAGTGTGATGCCACGGGGAACATATTTTGATAAGGGCTTTTATCTTGACATTCTAATTTCTAAGACCTTGGTATGATGTAACTTCCTGTTTCTGGAGTAGCCATTTTTCAGTTGTTCAAGGTGCAGGACACATGTCAGCTCAGCTCCTCTGAAACTTTATCTTTCCTTTGGTGTGGTATTGCCAGTAAGTACATTTATGTTGATTTACCTGTGGAAATAAATAGTTAATGAATAGATAAATAGTTTAATTGAAAATTTCATGAGAAAATAAGTTAATTCATGTGAAAGTAGTAAGGCAGTTAATGTACTGGAAATGGTTCATGACTCAGCTAAATTGTTAACAATTCCTTTGTGTGACTTATCATAGACCTAATTAGCACGGAAGCTAAGTATAGCATTTAGTTACCTACTTGTCCTACCTATTAATGTAGATATTTTGTGATACTTACCTGATGTTTAGATATTATTTTATACTTACTTGCTGTATTTGTATTTATTTCAGTTTTACCTTCTTTTCAATAAACCTTGTTAACCACAAGACCTGCCTCTTCCTTGAGGGATTTGTTGAAGAGATGAGTTTAGCTGGCTGTTGGCTTTAAGAACAGTACAGTTCTTGGATAAAGCTATGTAGGCTGGTGTTGCACATCTGCCACTCATTCCTCCATCAAGCCATGTGCTAGACAAGCATAAATTCAGGAAAGGAACTAGCAATCTAAAATGGTCCATCCAATATATCAAACTGCATGGGTATTTCCAACAGAAGCAATGGCCTAAAGGTTCGAGAAACAGCTTTGGGACCAAAAGGTCGCCGGGTCGACTCCCTGGACCAGCAGGAATGGCTGAAGTGCCCTTGAGCAAGGCACCTAACCCCCAACTGCTCCCTGGGCTGCCCACTGCTGTGGGTATGTCAAGGTCCTGTTGTACTGTACATCACTAGATAAGAGCGCCTGCTAAATGCTTGTAATGTGGTGTTTACTCTTCTTAAGTTGTCCCACTAAGGTTTTATATGACACATTTTGAGTAGAACAGTACAATTCAAAGAACCCCTGAAGGGGGGTGTTTCTCCAAACAGTGTACATAGGATTTGGGCCCTCATCTATCACATTGCTTTGTAGGCTGGATAGTCTACACCGTGCTTTCGGACATGACTACAACTTGGTAAATTTAAAAAATGCTACATTATGTAATGAATATGGCATGGTTTCTGATATGCTTCATGTCTCAGTTTTACATCATGCATTGTGATGTAATGTGCTTGGTCGGGCTCTTCGAGCACCAGCGCTTTCTAAGCATTCACTTTGCCAAAAGTCTGTGCAGCTTGAACTTTACTGCAACTTTAAATGAACAATGAATACCTCTGCTCTGAAGTAACTCTCCCAGTTTCCATTTAAGTGGATATTTGCTTCTGACTGGTGTGACCCGGATGCCATGCCCGCCGTACTGACCTGAGTGGATTCAGCCCTGGTGTACTTACACAGGTTGATTCAAACACGGTTAGTTCAGTCCAAGCATAGAACCCTGTGTGTATGTATTTGAGGAACCTGTAAATAGTTTACTGTGAGTTTAATTACAAGTGCACCCTTTATCTTAATAAAAATCAAACTTGGGCCCACCCAAAATAATTGCACTAAAGTAATTTAATTTGAGACCTAAGGCTTGGACAAGCAGAGTTGTTACAGCAAAAAAATCAGCTTTTGGAGTGAACAGACAGACCTCTTGACGTAGGTTTGTGAAGTGCAACCAGTCAGGGAAAACATTGGGAGCAGCAGTGCATATGTTGATTTGTAGAACATCTTGTTCTTGGAGAGGTGTCTGCTCTATTCCATGAGTCCAGTGGGTTGGGTTTTACCAGCTCTACTAGCCTATCACAATGTGTCATGACTCCCTAGAGTAAAAAAAAAATAACAATAATCATTGACGGAACAATTCCATGGTTTTCTTCACACTTTCCTATTGGCTCGCCGTATTAACCACCTCCCCAACCCCCCCATCCCCCAAAACATTATACAACCAGACAAACTTTCCAGTCTTTCTTGTGAACCTATCTGGTATTAAGATATAAATCTGTGCCTCACAAACCACACCAAAAGTGCAGGAGGGTATTTCCCAGCTTCCTTGCAGACCACAACTTAAGGTGCCCACCTATTGGTTAATGACATCACCATAAGCTCATACACACAAACGTACTATCAGCATGATAATGATCTATAGAGTCAGGCTTACCCAGCAGGCCAAGTACTACCTACAGTATAAGAGTTGTAAAAAGGGTTAGGTTTGCAGATTCGCAGCCCGATTACCACCCACACCAGACTAATAATAAGATGTCGGATTTCAAAGCCAGATGGTGGAAAACACACCCAATGACTCACTTTCTCCAGCCAAACAAAAGAAGTTATATTACTGAGAGTCATTTTTGTAGCTCCCCTGTCCGATGGAGTTGAATTGGCCTGGGTCTTATCTCTTTAGCCTCTCCTAGAGCAGCTTTACATGATTTCATAGCATTTCTTTTTGCAACCACACATGAAAGGAAATAATTAAACATTGGCTGGATGATGAGATTCTGATATTTTTTTTCCACTTCATGGCAAGTTCTAGCCAGACATTAAAAAAAAAACTATGTAAAATGAAGTTTTGTAGATAACCATTACGTAAGATGGTCATACTAGAGTACACTTAGAAAAAAGAAGATTCAATCTAGTACCATCATTCTGGTGGGGGAACCCTTCAAGAACCTACATACCGGTAGAACCCTACAAAAGAAAGCTTCCCTTTCAGAATCCGAAAACCAAATTACTTAAGATAGATTGATTGATGATGCAATACTTTTTCAATGCATTGTGTCCAGTCCTGATGACTAAGCAATGGAAAGCATCACTTTTTTGAGTTAACAATCAGCATTTGCCCTCCATCTGAACCCATATTAACACCGCCAGCTTCTTTCAAAACATGTCAGTGCATGAGTGGCAGCGCGAGACTGATAAAAGCAAAGCAGCTGCCAAACATGTCTGGAACAAAGCAAATGAATGACATCATGGTCTCAGTGTTCAGGCTGTTATCCTATCTGCTGAGTTTGACCTGCATGAGTTCATAAAAATGCTTGTGATGTTGCGTCACGAGGAGCTAAACTAGTGTACAATGGCCATGCAGCCTGGCCTGAACTCTTGACACTCAAAACAGACCAAAGCATATTTTAATTATTTCTATTATTATCATTGAACATGCACTGGCCCTCGCCTTTATTGGTGTTCTTGTTGTTCTTTACTGATTCAGTTATAAGTTATCCTGATCAGGAAAATCATGAAATAGTATAGCAGAATGAAAGAACCAGCATCTGCTTTATAGCCTATCCACATCCTTGCGTCTCCCTTGGATGAGGGTTCTCTTTAGCGTAGCAGCTATTTCCGACTCACACCACCATCGTGTGTGGCTCACTGGGGCATCTGGACCTCCAGTGCTTTGTTGGAGCTGTTGCTTGGTTACTATGACGGTTTGTGGGCAAACACATGACAGAAAGGCCAGTTAGATGTTAATAAAGGTCGTCACTCAGGACCAAAGATCTCTTTTATTCTCCAGCGGTTTTGACCAAATTGTCTTTTTTGTTCTCACCATCAACAACAGACTGCTGAGACCCACAACAGAAAGTACACATGCTGTATACTGGAGCATTTAGGGATATTTTCACTACCTTTCTGAGTAAAAGGCTTTACCAATTCAGACATAGGTGTATCACCTCTGGCAATGCCACCCACCAACACACACAGACACACACAGACTAATTTAGGAATATATGGTATACCTGGTGAATGTCCTCACACCCTGAATTATATTTTATCAGGTTGAAATTAAATTGAATTTAATTTAAGGATTTATGAAGGATAAAATGAAGCCTTGGAACTCTAGAGGATTTAGAAATAATCAGATCATATACAGGAAGTGTTTGCCTCTGCTAATACATTTGAATGCCAGATTCAAAATTGGAAAAGTGTGACTGTTTTCATACCTTTAGTACAAACCAAAGAAGCAATTTCAATCATAGAAACAAGATATTTAGTATGTTGGGTTTCAGAGATATTCTTTATTGTTATTAAATATTTGTTAGTTATTAAGTTACGTACAACATCCTTTTCCTTTATAATATATCCAACCTTTTATATCCTTTAAGATATTTGACAAAGAGACATAAAGACCAAAAAATTATTTTTTTGAATATCTTTCTGCATGGGCGGCACGGTGGTGTAGTGGTTAGCGCTGTCGCCTCACAGCAAGAAGGTCCTGGGTTCGAGCCCCGGGGCCGGCGAGGGCCTTTCTGTGTGGAGTTTGCATGTTCTCCCCGTGTCCACGTGGGTTTCCTCCGGGTGCTCCGGTTTCCCCCACAGTCCAAAGACATGCAGGTTAGGTTAACTGGTGACTCTAAATTGACCGTAGGTGTGAATGTGAGTGTGAATGGTTGTCTGTGTCTATGTGTCAGCCCTGTGATGACCTGGCGACTTGTCCAGGGTGTACCCCGCCTTTCGCCCGTAGTCAGCTGGGATAGGCTCCAGCTTGCCTGCGACCCTGTAGAAGGATAAAGCGGCTAGAGATAATGAGATGAGATCTTTCTGCATCATATTTTGGATTGTTGTCTTGTTGCAAGATACAAGTTAGCCTCAAGTAGCCACTGAGGCTTCAGTACAGTATATGGTTGATAAATTGACACTGTCAGAAGTTAAGTTTAAGTTTCTGTGTGTTGGATTTTAAGCAAAATATTTAGAAATTATTAAATTAGACTAAGCTTGCATGATTTTGTTTGACCCTCTGACAATTACTCAAGCTCCTATAACCTAGTTATGTAGCTACATTACAATCTATATAAGAAGCTTCTTAAGCTACATCCATTGTTCTTTTACTAATTGTAAATCAAACATTCTCAATCCTCATACACAGTTTACTATTGTTAAATCAGTAACCTATTGTATCTAAAACTCAAATGTTCCATAACTCAAAAAGTACTAACTGAATGATTAACTAGGAAAGCACTTGGTAGAGTGCATAATTCCGCCAAGCCACATATTCGGATTTGCATCAAAATCTCATCAATTGTTCCTTGGCCCATGGCCCACCTTCCCTCCAAATTTAAGCAAAATCCGTTTGCTACTTTTTGAGTTACGTCGCGAGAAGTTAAAAAAAAAAAATTATTTGATCCGCATACATATTTGGACCCTGGATCCATGTACATATCTGGATTTGCATCAAAATCTAATCAATTGTTCCTTGGCCCATGGTTCACCTTTCCTCCAAATTTCATCAAAATCCGTTTGCTATTTTTTTTTTTTTGAGCTACACTGGGAAAAGACAAACAAATGGAGGTGAAAACATAACCTCCTCCAAAAAAGTTGGCAGAGGTAACTAGCAATCTTTCATAGTTAGAACTACTAAATTGTTCCTATTTAGTTACCTATGAGTTATGGAACATTATGCTTTTTAACTGTTTATTGTTACATGTAATGTTCTACGGGGCGGCATGGTGGTGTAGTGGTTAGCACTGTCGCCTCACAGCAAGAAGGTCTGGGTTCGAGCCCCGTGGCCGGCGAGGGCCTTTCTGTGCGGAGTTTGCATGTTCTCCCCGTGTCCGCGTGGGTTTCCTCCGGGTGCTCCGGTTTCCCCCATAGTCCAAAGACATGCAGGTTAGGTTAAATTGGTGACTCTAAATTGACCGTAGGTGTGAGTGTGAATGGTTGTCTGTGTCTATGTGTCAGCCCTGTGATGACCTGGCGACTTGTCCAGGGTGTACCCCGCTTTTCGCCCGTAGTCAGCTGGGATAGGCTCCAGCTTGCCTGCGACCCTGTAGAACAGGATAAAGCGGCTAGAGATAATGAGATGAGAATGAGATAATGTTCTATGAGAAAATCTAGTTCCTCTTATCACTTATGTTATAGCAGCTCCAAACATGAATTCCCTCAGCAGCTTCTCTCTCTCTCTTTCAATGTTAATAAATAAAAACATTCCATTACAAACTTCTAACATTGGAGACTCCTTAGGTACAGTGGTGCTTGAAAGTTTGTGAACCCTTTAGAATTTTCTATATTTCTGCATAAATATAACTTCAAACATAATCAGATTTTCATACAAGTCCTAAAAGTAGATAAAGAGAACCCAGTTAAACAAACGACAAAAATATTATACTTGGTCATTTATTTATTGAGGAAAACAATCCAATATTACATATCTGTGAGTGACAATAGTATGTGAACCTTTGCTTTCAGTATCTGGTGTGACCCCCTTGTGCAGCAATAACTGCAACTAAACATTTCCGGTAACTGTTGATCAGTCCTGCACACCGGCTTGGAGGAATTTTAGCCCATTCCTCCATACAGAACAGCTTCAACTCTGGGATGTTGGTGGGTTTCCTCACATGAACTGTTGGCTTCAAGTCCTTCCACAACATTTCAATTGGATTAAGGTCAGGACTTTGACTTGGCCATTCCAAAACATTAACTTTATTCTTTTTTAACCATTTTTTGGTAGAACGACTTGCGTGCTTAGGGTTGTTCTCTTACTGCATGACCCACCTTCTCTTGAGATTCAGTCCATACACAGATGTCCTGACATTTTCCTTTAGAATTTGCTGGTATAATTCAGAATTCATTGTTCCATCAATGATGGCAGGCCGTCCTGCCCCAGATGCAGCAAAACAGTCCCAAACCATGATACTACCACCACCATGTTTCACAAATGGGATAAGGTTCTTATCATACAGCAAGACAACAACCCTAAGCACACAAGTCATTCTACCAATGAATGGTTAAAGAGTTTTCCTTCCTCCAAACATAATGCTTCTCATTGAAACCAAAAAGTTGTATTTTGGTCTCATCCATCCACAAAACATTTTTCCAATAGCCACGTGATCTTTAGCAAACTGCAGACAAGAAGCAATGTTCTTTTTGGAGAGCAGTGGCTTTCTCCTTGCAACCCTGCCATGCAAACCACTGTTGTTCAGTGTTCTCCTGATGGTGGACCCATGAACATTAGCCAATGTGAGAGAGGCCTTCAGTCACTTAGAAGTTACCCTGGGGTCCTTTGTGACCTCGCCGACTATTATACGCCTTGCTCCTGGAGTAAACTTTGTTGGTCGACCACTCCTGGGGAGGGTAACAATGGTCTTGAATTTCCTCCATTTGTACACAATCTGTCTGACTGTGGATTGGTGGAGTCCAAACTCTTTAGAGATGGCTTTGTAACCTTTTCCAGTCCGATCAGCATCAACAACACTTTTTCTGAGGTCCTCAGAAATCTCCTTTGTTCATGCCATGGTACACTTCCACAAACGTGTTGTGAAGATGAGACTTTGATAGATCCCTGTTCTGTAAATAAAACAGGGTGCCCACTCACACCTGATTGTCATCCCATTGATTGAAAATACCTGATTCTAATCAGGGCTTTGAACCGGTTCAAGGAACGAAAACCGGGAACTTTTTCTATTTCACATGGAACAGAAACGAAACCAGAAACTTTATTTTCTATGTTCCGGAACAGAAACGCTTATTAAAAATAATGGTAACCGGTTAATACCGGTTTTTATTTCGTTCCTCAAAGTTTCCGTAGCCTACAAATAAAAAAGTCATTTCTTCTCCTGCGCAAGTTTCTATGACCCGCTGGGGTTCACTTCCTGTGTGACGTTCGCTGACTGAATGGAGAGAGCGGGAAGGTGGACTACTATCACGTTTCCATGTGATAATAAGTGAATTACTGAGTGTCTGAGCAAAGAAGAGCCTGAACGTTGCAACCTCCCTATTGGCTGTTTGTAAAAATGTATCAATTGTTGCCCTTCCCACGGGAATCATTGCGGGCTCGAGAGACGAGACCTGACGAGTTAGTTCGTTGGTAGCAGAACAAAATGTGTGGACACAAATCGGGTTTTCAGAAAAGGAAAGAAAATAAACGCAGGGTCGAAAATACAAAAAAGGAGGCAGAAAATGCAAAACGAGTTTTAAAGTAGGACAAATGGTTACTTTTTAAGGCAGCCCGCCATGGCTGCAGGCCTTCAGTTGTGTCATTGAATGGTTACTTTTCTGAGGCAGCCCGCCGTGGCTGCAGGCTTTCAGTTGTGTCATTGAATGGTTACTTTTCTGAGGCAGCCCGCCGTGGCTGCCTGCAGGCTTATTTATTATAGCCCATTTAGTTAAAATAGTTTATATAAAATGTTTATAGTTGTAGTTCTGTGATGGTTGTCCTGATTTAGACTGGTGTTTTTTTTTGGGGGGGGGGGGGGGGGGGTTGCGCGATGTTGCACCCGGGTCCAGATTAGGGCAGAACCGGCCCTAGCTACATTTCAGGTGTAGTTTGTTTTATGTATGTATGTACTTGCATAGATGTGTACTTGGTCTTCCAATATGGCGCCTAACAAAATCTCGCGGCGTGGTGACGTCATGCGGTAGCCCTCTATAGGGCCTGACTAGCCTTTGGTAACACACTAAACGAATTCTCTTTCATTTTTGGCACTTTTTCTGTTTGTGTAGATGGGAAGACATACTGAGAATCCAAATCGCCAACATTTGAAATAATAATTGATTTGAATTATTTCTTGTCTTATTTAATGAAGGTTGTAATAGAATTAGCCTACATTTGGCTTAAGCTGGATGAGACAGACACATAATTTTATAGCCATTTGTTAAACAGCTGACAGGGAACGTAATTAACCGTTCCGGGAACGAAATTTTTTTGTTCTAACCGGTTCGGGAACATCTATTTAATGGTGGAACCCAAAACCGGAAACGTTAAAATTCCGTTTCTGTTCGGAACGAACCAATAGGAAAAAAATTCTGGTTCAAAGCCCTGATTCTAATTTCACCTTCAAATTAACTGCTAATCCTGGAGGTTCACATGCTTTTTGCCATTCACAGATATGTAATATTGGATCTCATCTCATCTCATTATCTCTAGCCACTTTATCCTGTTCCACAGGATATCCTGTTCTGCAGGCAAGCTGGAGCCTATCCCAGCTGACTACAGGTGAAAGGCGGGGTACACCCTGGACAAGTCACCAGGTCATCACAGGGCTGACACACAGACAACCATTCACACCTACGGTCAAGTTAGAGTCACTAGTTAACCTAACGTGCATGTCTTTGGACTGTGGGGGAAACCGGAGCACCCAGAGGAAACCCACGCGGACACGGGGAGAACATGCGAACTTCACACAGAAAGGCCCTCGCCGGCCACGGGGCTCGACCCTGGACCTTCTTGCTGTGAGGCGACAGCACTAACCATTACACCACCATGCTGCCTCGTAATATTGAATCATTTTCCTCAATAAATAAATAACCAAGTATCATATTTTTGTCTCATGTGTTTAACTGGGTTCTCTTTATCTACTTTTAGGACTTGTGTGAAAATCTGATGATGTTTTAGGTCATATTTATGCAGAAATATAGAAAATTCTAAAGGGTTCACAAACTTTCAAGCACCACTGTTCATGTTGTCGGCTATACACTCAGCAGCCACTTTAATAGGGACTTGCTCTTGATTCTAAGATTCTTGCTGTTGGTTGCAGGAGTGGAACCCAATGTGTTCTTCTGCTGTTGCATGCTGAGATGCTTTTCTGCTCACCACGGTTGTAAAGAGTGGCTATGAGCTGCTATATCCTTCCTGGCATCTCGAACCAATTTGGCCATTTTCCTCTGATCAACAAGACATTTCCACCCACAGAACTGTCACTCATTCAAGGTTTTTTATTTTTCACACCATTCTGTGTAAACTCCAGAGACCTGTTGTGTGTGAAAACCCCAAAAGATCAGCAGTTTCTGAAATACTCAAACCAGTCCATCTGGCACCAACACCCATGCCACAGTGAAAGTCACACTTTGAGATCACAATTTTCCCATTCTGATGTCTGAAGTGAACATTAACTAAAGCTCTTGATTTGTATCTGCATGATTTTATGCATCGTGCTTCTGTCAAGAGATTGACTGCTGAGAACTTCATAAAACAGCAAATGTATGGGTGTTTCTAATAAAGTGGCCAGTGAGTATAACTGTTTCCTCAAGAAAACTTCATCACAATAATGAGTATACCTTTTTTGTTTGTTTGTTTTAACAACAGGTTATTAATCCATTCATTATGAGGCTGATTAGATTACATGGATCATCTGAAATACAAGTCCCTTTTAATGAGTTGTTACAACAGAAACTGTATATAATGTACATTCAGTAATTTAGTATCATAAGTTGTGGGATTCCTCTAAGGTCAGACCTTTGACCTGGTGTTAGAGATGAGGGGCTAAGTGTTAACTGGTGCATAGTCACATAAGCCCCGTGTTGCTGGATGTTGGTAGGGTGCGTGAGGTGTGTGGGGTCGCACAAGTGGTGCAGTTCGCTGCAGGAAATTCCTCCTGTGGGCCGTCCACACACCTGCGAAAACATGCCGTGCCATTTACACAGCACCTCGCGCTAACGCCCTGCTCTCCTAACGCCTGGCACCAAGCCTGATCCTGCCAATCTTTCGAACCAAAATTCACTCGCACTTTCTCTTTTTCTAATGGAAACACATTCACATGCAAGCAAGGTTGGATGTCCAACTGTTCGAGGTGTAATTCTAGTATGGAAACATAATTCACTACGTGTGTGTGTGTGTGTGTGTGTGTGTGTGTGTGTGTGTGTGTGTGCATGTGGATTCTTTGGCTGCCAGTCAAATTAGAGTCCATTTTGCTTTGGTAAATGTGAGTAGCTTAATCTGCCCTTAATCTTACCAACCATATTTATCCTATCATCTTCAATTAATATGTTCACTAATGAAAACAGCAAGGAGAGAAGCCATGATAAACAAATACCACGGCACATGTGCTTGCAATTAGGCAGACATGCTTTTTGCGTCATAAACTTTGGCATCAAATGAAATGCTCGTTACGTCTTTGCATTGAATCGATCATGGCTTTCCAACTTCTCTCCTTCTCCCGCTCACATTTTCTGTTATGTCTTTTTCTTTTCAAGGCCTTCTGTGACCAATTATTATTTGGCTGGCTTGCTTTTCATTTCTAAAGGCTCATTTTTCTTGCCGGCTAGCAGTTAGGGAGTCTCACTGGCCGGACACCGACCCCTCTGATTTGGTTTTTGTCTGCCAGTAGCAAAGAAGTAAAGAACTGAAGGGTAAAGGAGCAAGCAGTAGCAAGGAACTGTGATTCCCTCTCTGAAACTCCATACCTTGCTTTTCATTTCCCTCTTCAATCATCAATTATTCTTTATCTCTCTCACACTTGCTCTTGTTCTCTAGCACCGTCCTCAGGGTCCTATCAAATCAATGGTAGATCTTTTTTCAAGTTATGAAAGCATTTCCAGTTTTTCCACAGAATTTCTCAAAAGAAAAAAAATTAATCGGGGGAAAAAAGGTTATGGGGAAAACTGAGCAAGATGCTGTGGCAAACAAAAGCCATGGTGCTAACTAGGAGTACTAGAAAACTGCCCCCCCCCCCCCCAAAAAAAAAAAAAACATGCTAATGTGGAATACTAAGCTAGCAAGGGCTGTGGTGAAAACTGACAAATTTTAAAAATAAATAAATAAAAGCCATGATGCTAACGAGTACGAAGCTAACAATGGCTGTGGTGAAAACTGACAAAATAAAAACAAAAGTCATGATTCTAACTAGGACTACTAAGCCAACAATGGCTGTGGTGAAAACTGACAAAAAATAACTGTCTTGATGCTAACTAGGAGGACAAATTAACAAGCAGTATGGTGAAAACTGATAAAAATAAAAAAGTATTGATGCTAACTAGGAGTACTAAGCTAACAAGGGCTATGGTGAAAACTGACAAAAAAAAAAGCCATGATGCTAACTAGGAGTATGAAGTAGAGGTCTGCGCGGGACAGAATTTTCAGTCCCGCTCCCGCATTGTGCAGGCCCGCTCCCGCAAAGAATTATAATTTTCAGTCCCGCTCCCGCCCGTGCCTGCATTGTGCAGTCCCGCTCCCGCAAAGAATTATGATTTTCAGTCCTGCTCCTGCCCGCGCCTGCCATATTTTGTCCGCTCCCGCCCGCAAATCCCACATGATGCATATACGTTCACGTTATTTCTCACGAAAGTTCTTGTCATTGGCTTGGGGAATTAAACATGCTGAGCTTAGGTGAGCTCTCCACTGACCGATCCTTCATTTATTGTAAGTTTATTGTTTAGACTCTGACATTCTGCTGACACATTCCAAGTTGAGCGCTGCATGCGCTCATGATTGACAGCTCTCGCTTTGATTGACAGCTCTCGCTTTGATTGACACCTCTCGCTTTGCGCACTCGCACTCCCACTTCCAAGTCTGTGGCGTTATGATTCCAACCGCGATTTCATTCTCCTCTCATATGAAGTGCTGCGCAACCACAGCCAGCTCCTCAGATTATACACTGTCTATTTCTCGCTTTAAATTGAACAATCTGTGCGATACACAGTCCTTTTTAATACTAGTTAATACTTTTTTAAATACTTTTTAATACTTAGGACTAATACTCTTGACTTTTTAACGGTAAATGTACCTCTTTTTAAAGTTGCACTTACTTCTGAAGCACTGTGAGCTTCACTAGAGGAGTTCTGCTCTTCTGCCATGATCGGAGATCTCAAACACGGAAGAGCGGAAAGGAATCGGAAACGTACGCGAGATTAGACCACATCCGCAAATTTAGGCATCTTAAAATGTTTTTATTTATGCCAAATAAAACATCCAGCACAAATTATATACAATAGACATAAATTAATAATTTATAAATTTTATTTTAAACACGTTTTTAGTTAGCGGGACTGCAGCTTATCACCTCTCCCACCCGTGCCCGCATTGTGCACGCCCGCGCCCGCAATGAGCTTTCAAAATTTGTCCCGCGCCGCACTGCTTTGCGTCGGGTCCCACAGGATTCCCCCGGGAGTGCAGGGCTCTAGTATGAAGCTAACAAGGGCTATGGTAAAAATGACCAAAAAAAAGAAAAAAAATCCATGATACTAATGAGGAGGAGTACTAAGCACTAAGGAGTACTTAGTACTAAGTACTAAGGGGGGAGGTTGGACGGGTCGCAGGAATGGGGGTCTTTCATTAATAATATTTATTATTATTATTAGGGCCCGAGCCCTATGGGCGAAGGCCCTATTGTTCTTGTAAGAGTTCACTATTATTATTATTCTTCCGTCTTCTTCTTCTTCTTCTTCTTCCGTCTTCTTCTTCTTTATTTTTCTCCGCTGTTGGGCCATTTTCGGGGCGCTTGCCATGGGCGAAAACGCACGAAATTTGGCACCAGTTCCGAGAATTGCCACCGCTACTCAGAACCAGAAGCCCAAACTTGGCCGGGGCTCAGGGCCTCTATAGCGCCCCCTAAGTCGTTGTGATTTTGGCCTCCCGCATTAAGGTGCCTGGGTGCCATGTAGTTTGTAGTAGTGGCATGCCATTTGGTACGCATATGTATCTCACTAAGCCGGACAAAAATGTAATGCCATTGCATTAGCCACGCCCAGCAGGAAGTGAGGTAATTTCACTTTTGTGCGAAATGCATGGCCACGAAGACGGCGCAACTCCTCCTTGACCGTTCATAGGAATGTCACCAAAATTGATAGACATCATCTACAGACATGGCTGACAAAAGTTACTAAATACGTTTCATGTAGGATAAACAGTTCAGAAGTTACACGTCAATCAATTTTCGATGCAAAATTTTTCATGCTTAAAAATTCATAAATCTTCTGATTGCTCAAAACTGCTCATACTTCACACGCAAATCACTCATTGGGCTTCTGACATGTTACCCAATTTCTGTGATATTTTGCCACTGGGGGCGCTATTTTTGGGCAAAAATTCCAATCTTTCCTCAAATTTGGTCAAGCTTCACGGCCACCCTCTTACTACCTCCCATGTCATGTATACCACATTTTCGGAATTTTCGTCCATGGGGGGCGCTGTTTTTGGCCGACGCAATTTCTCCAAAACGGGTTTTTGGTAAATAATTCCATAATGCTTTTCCTTCACACCACTACCTTGTGATAGTACGTTGCTGTTGTAGACACTTATTTTTCCGACTCATCATCGCTCATGTACAGCATTGCGCCACCTACTGACATGGGAAAAACCAAAAAATTTATTCTTCAAAAATCTGTATCTCATCTTCTATTTACTCAGTTGTCATCAAACTTCATACGCAAACTCTTCATAGCTCACCTGACATGTACGCCAAATTTTGTGCACTTTCGCCCCTGGGGGTGCTGGTTATGGCAGAAATGATATTGCAGCTTCTGATTTGTCAAACTTGGCAAGCAAACTCTTTACAGGACCCTTATTGGGGCGCTTGCCATGGTCGACAACGCACGAAATTTGGCTCCTTTTTCTTAGACTGCCACCGCTACTGAGAACCGGAAGCCCAGATCCAGGCGGGCCTCAGGGCCTCTATAGCGCCCCCTAACTCGTTGTGATTTTGGCCTCCCGCATTAAGGTGCCTGGTTGCCATGTAGTTTGTAGTAGTGGCATGCCATTAGGTACGCATATGTATCTCACTAAGCCGGACAAAAATGTAATGCCAATGCATTAGCCACGCCCAACAGGAAGTGAGGTAATTTCACTTTTGTGCGAAATGCATGGCCACGAAGACGGCGCAACTCCTCCTAGACCGTTCATAGGAATGTCACCAAAATTGATACACATCATCTACAGACATGGCTGACAAAAGTTACTAAATACGTTTCACGTAACATACACCCTTCAGAAGTTATACGTCAATCAATTTTCGATGCAGAATTTTACATGCTTAAAAATTCAGAACAAATCTTCTGATTGCTCACAACGGCTCATACTTCACAAGCAAATCACTCATTGGGCTTCTGACATGTTACCCAATTTCTGTGACATTTCGCCACTGGGGGCGCTATTTTTGGGCAAAAAATACAATCTTACCTCAAATTTGGTCAAACTTCACGGCCTCCCTCTTACTTCCTCCCATGTCATGTATACCACATTTTGGGAATTTTTGTCCATGGGGGGCGCTGTTTTTGGCCGACGATATTGCTCCAAAACGGGTTTTTGGTAAATAATTCCATAACGCTTTTCCTTCACACCACTACCTTGTGATAGTACGTTGCTGTTGTAGACACTTATTTTTCCAACTCATAATCGCTCATGTACAGCATAGCGCCACCTACTGACATGGGAAAAACCAAAAAATTTATTCTTCAAAAATCTATATCTCATCTTCTATTTACTCACTTGTCATCAAACTTCATACGCATACTCTTCATAGCTCACCTGACATATACGCCAAATTTTGTGCACTTTCGCCACTGGGGGCGCTATTTTTGGGCAAAAAATCCAATCTTTCCTCCAATTTGGTCAAACTTCACGGCCACCCTCTTTCTACCTCCCATGTCATGTTTACCAGATTTTGTAAGTGTTTGTTGCCTTTTTGGAGTCCATCATTTGTGTTGTTGGCTCCCACTTAAAACAGTTCGGCTCAAGTCCAGCCATTTTCAGGGTCATGATAGAGGCCAATGTCCCATCCAGAGACAAGCTGTTTCGGGTTGAGGTTTTGCTCAGACCGACGATTGAAAATACCCTCTTGGCATCAGCATTTGAATGAGGAAGCACCAAAACCAAGGTTGCAATCTTTGATAGCCTCCCAAATTGGTTCAAGCCAGTCACCTTTGAAAAAGAAACCAAGGGCCTCTATTCCTTAAATGTTTTCCTTTTATCTTAATAATGAGCAAGTCATGTTGTGTGCAAAAAATTTCTTACTTTGTTCTTTTTTGAGGACATTCTTCCCCAAAACTCCTCAATGTCAAAGGATGTTGGGTCCTGGGGCATGGCAATGTCCATCAGTTGGTACAGTACTCCATAAACTCTTCACTTATTTGGTCCTGTTCCTTTGGGTCATGAAAAGGAAGGAGTTTCTGGTATCTTAAAAAGAGCACAATGTGTACAAGACTGATTAGAATGCAGTGAGAGACAGATTTGTTTTGTGATCATGACCATTAAACTTAAAAATATATAGTCATTATGTGAAAACCCTTGCCTGTCTACAAAGTAGAGGGCATCTTCAACCCCACACTCAGCCCTCAGCTGCACATCAATAAATCTTGCATGCTTCAGGAGAGCATCTTCCAACAGGAGTTTATCCATAGCATACTCCACAGCTCTGACCAGAAAGGCCAGTGCTGCCTGCTGGAACAATAAAAACTTAATCTTTCACAAACGGGTCTTTCATAACTGCTAACAAATTTAAAAAAAAAAAATCTTCACTCTTACTGGTATTCACATGCTGCTTTAAACACATGTTAGTGTCGCTGTTATTATTACTGACCAGCGTCTGTTATTGCCTGTGAACAAGTGGAGCTGTTAGCCAGGAGATCATTTCAACACTTACAATACAGCTCACCTCTTGTAAAACCTGTAAGTAACCTGAGTGGTAAGTGCCAGGCTCGACTCATGGGAGACGTGCTTGTTTCCTGCCGTTTCCATAGCGATAGCGGTGCGCCAGAGAAATTTATATTATTTTTTTTCAGCGTGAGAAATAGTGTGTGGCAGGAGTGCATGACAAAAGACCAAAAAGTGTGACTGCCAGGCTCAATTCGTGAGACTTGAGAGCCCTGTTATTAACAATAATAAAAGACATGATGCTAACTAGGGCGGCACGGTGGTGTAGTGGTTAGCGCTGTCGCCTCACAGCAAGAAGGTCTGGGTTCGAGCCCCGTGGTTGGCGAGGGCCTTTCTGTGTGGAGTTTGCATGTTCTCCCCGTGTCAGCGTGGGTTTCCTCCGGGTGCTCCGGTTTCCCCCACAGTCCAAAGACATGCAGGTTAGGTTAACTGGTGACTCTAAATTGACCGTAGGTGTGAATGTGAGTGTGAATGGTTGTCTGTGTCTATGTGTCAGCCCTGTAATGATCTGGCGACTTGTCGAGGGTGTACCCCGCCTTTCGCCCGTAGTCAGCTGGGATAGGCTCCAGCTTGCCTGCAACCCTGTAGAACAGGATAAAGCGGCTACAGATAATGAGATGAGATGATGCTAACTAGGGCGGCACGGTGGTGTAGTGGTTAGCGCTGTCGCCTCACAGCAAGAAGGTCCGGGTTCGAGCCCCGTGGCCGGTGAGGGCCTTTCTGTGCGGAGTTTGCATGTTCTCCCCGTGTCCGCGTGGGTTTCCTCCGGGTGCTCCGGTTTCCCCCACAGTCCAAAGACATGCAGGTTAGGTTAACTGGTGACTCTAAATTGACCGTAGGTGTGAATGTGAGTGTGAATGGTTGTCTGTGTCAGCCCTGTGATGACCTGGCGACTTGTCCAGGGTGTACCCCGCCTTTCGCCCGTAGTCAGCTGGGATAGGATCCAGCTTGCCTGCGACCCTGTAGAACAGGATAAAGCGGCTAGAGATAATGAGATGAGATGAGAGATGATGCTAACTAGGAGTACTAACCTAACAAGGGCTGTGGTGAAAACTGACAAAAATAAATAAATAAATAATAAGTATAGGGTGACCAGATTTCCCTAGTCTGAAACCGGGACACTTTTGCGCACGACCATGCTCGCGCACGCACACTTTTTTTTTTTTTTTTTAATGTAAACGTGACACTCAGAGAGGTGCTCTTATCATTTTGTTGAAGCTCACATTTATCAACATCTCACATGAAATAAAACAAACAGGCATTTTGTTATCTAGTAGCATAGTGGTATACAGATCAGTTAAATTATGGTCAGACAGCAGATTTTGTAATGGCTGAGAATAGGCCAGGCTATGTCCATAGGCCAAATTTAAAGTGATTTATTTCAACTGTTTGTGAGAACACCAAGAAGAATGCATATGCACATGTAGGCTATATCTCTAAAATTGTATGCACTATAGCATTAACTTAAAAAGTAGATATGTGACCTCAACATAACCTAGGTCAGAATCAACCTTACTAACCATTCCCCACAACTGAATGAATAAAGCAAGATGTGTACAAAAGTGAACACTTTAATGGAAGGTGCTGTTTAATGGAAGGAAGCTGTTCAACACAGCAATATGGCCAAACTGTCAGAATGGTATGTTAAACAGAAACAAAAAAGAGATAAGTGATTTGAGAATATATACCTACGGAAGCCGAGAGAGGCCCTTCATATAATCCTTTTTTTTTTTTATTCACCTTGTTATCCCGAGATAACGACATAATTAATTCAGGATCTCGAGAAAACAACACAACTATTTCGAGATCTCGAGAAAACAAAACCGTTATTTCGAGATCTCGAGAAAACAAAACAATTATTCCGTGATCTCGAGAAAACAAAACAATTATTTCATGATCTTGAGTAAACAGCTGAGAAATGGTTCATTCAGGTGCGCCAAGAGACTTGTGATATGCTAACTTTGGGGCTATTTCTCATTCTGTATAGACGCAACTTTGGTCATTAGAATGTCTGGAATAATCGATCACTTAATAAGGCAATATTTTGATCAGGGGTTGACACGGAGAGATTGCATTAAGTCTTTTAATAAGGGATAATTTCAAAATTAGTCCGCGGCACCTCCGCAGAAGACTGGCCCGGCTTTGTCTCTACCGATGGAGATATAGTGATCCAGCTGAGATCATGAAATAATGGTTTTGTTTTCTCGAGATCTCGAATTAGTTGTGTTGTTTTCTCGAGATCCTGAATTAATTATGTCGTTATCTCGGGATAGCAAGGTGAATAAAAAAAGATTATATGAAGGGCCTCTCGCAGCGTCCGTAAATATACACTCAAACAAAACAGCAGTAAAGGAGGAGAGGGGCGACAGCCCGAGGAAAGCCCCCACAGGAGCGCACATCATTTGCAACATAGGCTACCCAACTCAGTACAAGAACAAAACACTTAGTGTGTGCAGTAGGCTTCGTGCGCATTGTTCTGCACCTCTCGGAGGAAGGGGTAGGTGCCCTGTAAATCTTTGGAAAAGGTAAATTTTCTTTTTGGCATAATTGCTGTGACATTACTGCTGCTAGCTGCTAGACAAAGAACATTCGCGCCAGTTAATGTTTATTTTATTGTTGCATGGCAACACGTTCTGTTGTCTGGAATAATGTGGCTAAATAAACACCCATGCCACAGGGCCAGGGGGCAGTAACCAGGAAAGTTTGCGATTCCTGTCAATTCATCAAAATAGTAAATGCAGACATTTCTCCGCTAATGATTCCCACGCTGCTCAGTCGCAAACGTCGCAAGTGGTGAAAACCGGGACATATCCGTGTCCCGACAGACTTTTGTTGGGACTCGGGACACACAACCCCAAATCGGGACTGTCCCGGTAAAACCGGGACGTCTGGTCACCCTAAATAAGTATCATGATGCTAACTAGGAGTAGGAAGCTAACAAGGGCTATGGTGAAAACTGACAAAAAAAATATATTTTTTTAAAAATGTAAAACAAAACCAAACAAACAAATAAGGCCATGATGCTAACTAGGAATACTAAGCTAACAAGGGCTAGAGTGAAAACTGACAAACTAACAAAAAGAAAGAAGGAAAGAAAGCCATGATGCTAACAAGGGCTATGGTGAAAAACAAACAAACGAAGGCCATGATGCTGACTAGGAGTAGCTAACCAAGATTATGATGACTAAGCTAACTAACATAGGCCATGATGCTAACTGGAGTTCTGAGCTAACAAGCTCTCTGGATAACATAGAGCTTGCTTTGCTAATTAAGCATAGTCACGTTATTGCTATTTATTTCCTGAAATTGTTGATTAAAATTGCAGTTACACGTGCAAATAAACCTGGTAAATGTTGAAGTACAGCTTCAAATTCTGAGCTCATTTTCAATTTATTCCAAGTACTATCCTAAAAGTACACAAAAGAACCTTTAATATGTAGCTCAATTTCAAATAACACCGAGGGTAAAGTAGTGCCCCTTTCATCCAGGAAACAAGTTAGCAAAAACAACAGCTTTGCTAATCTCTGAAATGTTAGCTAGCATGAAAATAACTAAGCAAGCTAAGTGAATGCTATTCGCTAGTGGTGTACATATTGTAGTATTGTACTTTGTTACTTTCCAATTCTGCACCTAGCTACCATTGTTACTTTACTAGCACTAAAAAGTGAAAGATATTAAGATAAAAAGACATGGTATCAGGAAAAACAACAATTCCACCCAATTCTATCTGAAATCCCTTCATTTCTTCCTCATCTTCAGCATTACAAACACCACAGGGACCCTTTTATTGATCCATTATTCCCCCTCTATTGTCTTTCTCTCTCAGGCTCTCTCTATCCGAGCAGCAGCTTGTGGCTTTATGGTGAGATAAGTCAACACGGTTCCTGGACGATAGACAGAAAGCAAACATACCGGTATGCATTAACGTCACTGCAGTCATCAGCATTCCAACATGCGAGGTATCAGGACTCCCTGCACATTCTAACCTTTGTTACAAGGTTACTGAGAGATGGACGTTTCTCGATTTTTGGGACACAATGTGAAGATTATTTATGTATTTCAAGGTGACCTTTTACCGATTTAAGAAGGAAATTTATCAAATTCAAATGTGTTCAGTTGATCTGGTTTGTTTTGGTATTCTAGTGAAAGTCATGTTTGAGTCTGAACTTTTTTTGAGCTGGATTTTGGAAAACAGACAAAAAAAGAGGCAGACAGACGGACGGACGGACGGACAGATGGACTGATAAAGGCAGACAGAATTTCAGACAGCCAGACTGCTAGACACACAGAGATAGACAGATGAGAACAGGCAGACAGGTGTATGAACTGACAGACAGACAGAGGTGCAGACTGATGGACAGATGGAGACAGACAGATGTGCACACAGATAGTGACAGAAATGGCTGGACAATGGACAGATAGACAGACAAACATACAGATACAGACATAGAGAGAGACATATGTACAGATACACTGGCAGGCAGACAGATGGGGCAGAGACGGACAGACTGACAGATAATGATAAACAAATGGACAGACAGACACGCAGACATATTGTGACAGAAATGGCTGGACAATAGACAAATAGAGACAGACAGACAGGTGTACAGATAGAGAGACAGCTGTACAGACAATCAGACTAATAGGCAAACAGTTGGACAGACAGATGGGGCAGAGACAGACAGACTGACGGAAGATAAACTGATGGACAGACAGAGAGATACAGACAGAAGGACATACAGATATTCATTTCTTGTACTAGACAGCAATCAAATCCATAATTACACCAAACCTCGATGATGGACCACAGCAAAAATCTGATCAGTGTCAGTCATCTCATGCTCGCCAAACTAAATTGGCTGATGCAGCACATTTTCCCCCAAACACATCACAAGATTCATTTGACACGCCTCGAGCTGCTACTTTGAACTCTTCTACTTTTTTTTTTTTTCCCGAAAGGAGATTAATACTATCACACAGACAGAACTCAGTGATCTATTACAGCGTTGATCTTGCAGCATGAAACAGGTTGGAATTTGCCTCGCACGTCACAAACGAACGTTTAACGTGCTGTCTGTCTTAATGACATTCCCTACATTCCACGACTGTGATCAGTATGTACTCACTGACCTGTACGCCTCGTTCTTAAGCTGGGGCCATTCCGTTACTTAATCGGTTCAAATGAAGTCCGTTAGATGATTTTGCTACAGTCTGAGAGACAGAATTTGGAGCAGGACTTTGTGATTTGATGCGAAACAGAAAAAAAATGGTGAATGAAACTTTTAATCAATGCCTAATATTTTATCAGTCAAGCTGTTGAAATAAATAACAGCAGACAGAACAGGATTGAGAAAGGAAAAGCCCTGAAAGGGAAAAAAAAAAAAAACCACAACAAAAATGCATGGATTTAGTGCCTGAGACAAACTCTTCATCTCAATGTTTCTTCTGTCCCATTCACTTCCTTCACTCCTCTTGCGTGGTTATTTTGGCCTTTTCCAGGACACCAGTGCTGACGTCCGCACAAAATAGGAAACAATTGTGTGAAGCTTCCCTCCATATAAAGTTCCAGACGGAGGATGAGTGAGACACAGAGAAGGCTTTGTTGAGCGAACAGGGGAGCTCTCGAGGGCTCTGACTCCCACAGACAGGTGACCCAAGCCTTGGCTTGATGGCTTAGCCAGGCTTTCAAAGCTTGTTGTTCACAATGACTCATCTTGAGACAGACAGACATGAACACAGAGTCTGTTTCCTTCTTACAGACGATTAGATTCCGGCCTGACTGACCGGACTCATCGGCCAAATTCCTACTCGATCATGTAATTCACAGAATCAGTTATTGCCAATCAGTCAATTTTGCTTGGGATACAGCACAAAAGCATGGGACATAAGGGAAAAAGTGAAAGGTGTGAGTATATTCAGGAATTTTCAATATCTGTAAAATGGCTTTGAGGCTCACTAATGTAAGCCTCAACTGATCAGCTTCAAACTGTATAATTGGTGATGAATTGCCAAGTTTAAAATTGCTTATTTCAATAACACATACCCATTATTGAAAATTTTAAACTCTGTAGTTTCACATTAATCACCCAAAAGGAAGCAATCCAAAACAAATCTATAAAGACAAACTAGAAGGACATGCATTAGAGTTCATACCTCCACCAAGTCACATATCACCAACGTCAAAATCAAATCACTTGAACCTGGGATAATACTAAAGCTGGACACCAAATTTCATCAAAATCTGTCCATGACTTTTTGAGTTAAAGTACTGTGCAAAAGTCTGAGGCACATGAAATGCTGTAGACCAAAAATGGCTTAAAAATAATGAAATGAAATGTTTCAACATTTAAAAAATACTATAAATAGCAGGAAGTCATAATTGTTGCCGGCTGTCCATCACTAGCAATGATGACTGCTTCGTTAGGATGCACAGAAATGCAGATGGGCCACAAAGCCTGCACCAGAGTGACAGAGTTGTCCACCGCAGTGACACGAATGGGCGCCACAGGGCTTTCTTTCTCCTTTCCTAATGGAGCGCCTTGCACAGTAAGGTAAGACAAATGATGTTGTGCCCCCATCGTGTTGTCTCTCTGGACCTCCAGACTTGATGCCAAGTGGTGCACAAAAGTGCCACAGACCTGACGGGTGTGAAAGTTGCCCCACAGTAACAACTGACTTGGCAAATGATGCCATCCGTTGGCCATTTGAGTGGCTGTTCCGCATACTATGTGGTGGTGTGCCATTGACCTTGTTGGGTTCATCTGCCACATTGCACTGAAAAGTGCCCTGCTGCCAGTGGAATTGGTGATGTACTATTTAACCCATAGCTGGAACCCAGGCAGGTGCTATCACTCCAGGTCAGAGCAGACCTGGGAGCAATGGTGATTAAGGGGTAACTCCACTTTCCCCAATATTCAAGTCTTCCTGGACCCGAGACTCACCACCGGTTGCAATTTAAAGTCATACCCAGGACTAAAGCCATAATAAATGAAACAAAATCCATATTTGGTGTCAGACAACCCTTTACTTAAAGTAGTCTCAGGTACAATGAGTGTAGTTTTATAAAGAAATGAGCTGTAGGTTTTACTGAGCATCTTGCAGAACCAGCCACAGTTCTTCTGGACACTTTGACTGTCACACTTGCTTCTTAATTTTGCACCAAAACCCAGTAGCCTTCATTATGTTTTCTTTTTTACTGTGAAAAGTGGTCTCTTATGTAATATGCTGCTCAGATACAATTTTATTTTTCTGTAACATTTAATTTTGTGCTGGAAAACAAACATTTGGAACTCAAATATGTTTTTGTACTGACTTGATCATGTAGAAGTCATAAAATAGAAATCTATAGCAAAGTGTGTATGAAAAAAATAGAGTGCCAGTATTGTATGTTGGGAACAGAAAAACAAAACAAAAAAAATCCTGGTTCCACATGCATATCTGGATTTGCATCACAATCTAATCAATTGCTCTTTGGCTCATGACTCACCTTTCCTCCAAATTTCATCAAAATCCATTCAGTACTTTTTGAGTTACATTTGGAACAGTCAAACAAACAAACAAAAACAAACAAGTGTTGCCAGGCAAAACAAACCTCACCTGGCAGCACTTATTTTATACCTATATGTTGATAGTGGTAATATTTCTCAATCATCAGCTGTCAGGTTATTGTTCTATGAAAATCCATGACCTTGAGTTTGATATTTCAAAGTCATCAAGGTCAAAGGTCATGGTGCCAAATGAAAGCCCATATGGCACTTCCTATAAGTTGATAATGGTAAATATCTGTCTACCATCAACTGTTTTCAAGTTACAGCCCTCTGAAAATCTGTGACCTTGAGTTTGACCTTCCAAGGTCACTCAAGATCAAAGATCATGGTGCCAAATGAAAGGCCATATGGGAGTTCCTATATGCTCATAATAGTAAACATCTGTCTATCGGCAACCGTTTTTGAGTTATAATGGAAAATGTTATTTTGACCAAAAGGTTGACCTTTCACGTGACCTTGACCTGATTACCCCCAAAATTTAATCAGGTAATCTACGGACCATTGCCCACCTACCCTGCAAATTTGAAGTCAATCGGTGCAACCATCTAGATGCTGGTTTGTTAACAGACTAACACACACATAAACAAACAAACAAATGAAAGTTTGAAAGAAAACTATGAGAGATATCCCATCATACAGCATATCAATGGAAGTATAATTGAAAGATAAACATTTTGTAATTGGTTTGAAGTAAATATGATGAATATGAAGCAAGATATCGCAAAAAAAAATATTTTGACCTTTTTGGTGACCTTGACCTTGACTGGATGACCCTCAAAATGTTGGAGGTTCTATTTGAGACTAATGCCCATCTATCCTGAAAGTTTCATGAAGATTGGTCCAGCCGTTTTCCTGTAATGTTGCTAACAAAAAAACAAGAAACAAAAAAAACCCACTGAAAATATCTCACCCCCTGGTGGACTCTGTCCCAGGTGAGGTAAGAAATGAAAAGTCGTGCAGAGCATGATACTTGCGAAGATCACAAAGAAATGGAAGTCGTGGCCGATTAGGTGTTTTTACAAGATTTGACCTTGATGACCTTGACCTTTGACCTTTGACGCACCAGAAACTAATGATGTCTTTGTGTGACCCTAGTGAGTTGTCTTGTGCATTTCAGTGAAGATTGGTCAAGAAATGATGACGCTAGAGCACCAACAAACAAACGGACAGATCAACATACTTGCAAAAATCTTCGATTTTCGCAAGTAACAAATGGAGGCAAAACATAATCTCCTCCGAGAAAGCTGGTGGAGCTGATGCACTGCAGTGGCTGAGCTGCATTGTTGGAAGATTTACTGTAGCTCTTTCACCATTTAGTCTTTTTCAACAATGTGAGCTTTTGCTTTTATGTAGTTTTGTGGGCATCACTGAAATGTAAATCAGTGCATCTGTTGATTACATGCGGTAGCTCCAGATACAACATTATACAACAATATAAACTGAAAGTAACTGATCACATCTTTAAAAATGTAATCAGTATAATAACCATAAGCTACTATGCCAATGAATGGTGAAGCTAATAATGAAAGACACTTTTTAGAAATGTAGATAGAAATATCTTTTTTCTTTTTTTTTGCCGTCATTGGCTGTAATGTTGTCGAATCCATCTTGCCTTGCTGTGATTGGTCCTCGCAAAAACAAAATAAACCTGCAAATAACTAGTTTGGGGTTAGAAACTGCTCATGAATTCATTTTGATGCAGAATTTGGAAAAGATGAATTAGAACAAGGAGAAATGGAACACCCTACACTCTACACCCTAGCAGACCAGGTGAAAGTGCACCATACATGACTTGACCCTTATGTCTGTGTTATACCTTAAGAGTGTGTCCAATATCTTTCCATCCGCATTATGTTCTGTTCCTCTCTCTCTCTCTCTCTCTCTCTCTCTCTCTCGTGTGTGTGTGTATATAACAGCGCCTACAACCCATCAGTCAGCAGGTGGAAAAATCTCACTCCCATGGGATCACCCAGAACTTTCCATCATGAAGAATTCCACTTTCCACTCACACACAGCTTGCATTTTTGAGAAGGCTGTTTGTGCTTTCAGTACCCGTTGTTTAACCTTTTCTCTGGCATTTTGATCTCACTTTGGATGAGGACAGATGTGAAAACATAATAAAGCTGGGTTAAGCCATCAGACATCATGAGTTTACCATCCTGACATAATGAGTTCCAGTAAGCGTGTTTTATATTGAGCTCTCTAACAGGTGAGGGCTGTGACTTTTGGGAAACCAGGCCTAGATCTGGCATTGATGGGATGCAGCTTCTGGAGTACAACTTTTGCCTTATTTTAGTCTAAATATGGTCCAAGAAAGGCAGGAAATGTATTTGAACATTTCTGACGATAAATTTATAGACTGCCTGACATAACTGACCAACATAATTGCAGTAATAACAGCCCTGAGTGGAAAATATAATTGTGTGGATCCATCAGCTCCAAAAATCGATTATTCTTCCATGCAAGCTCTGCACATTTAGAGAGGTCTTTTCGCAGAAGCCTGAACTTGGCATGAACGTACTCAACATTAAATCATGGTGCTGTTGAATTCTCAAATCTGATTGGTCAGAAGGTGTTGATTCATTTTCTAGAAAAGCAGATCTGATGGTAGTTCCAGCTGCAAAGCAAATCAGAGGGTTATATTAATGCTTGCGCTGTGTTACCGTTTATTATTATAGTAACAGCAAACTCACAGAGATTTGGTACGGTAGACCCTCCACATAATCTAAAACTAATAATGTGCTGTTATTAGACAAAGGAAAACATGCACTTGTTGATAGGGTGAAGGATATGTTTATTTAACATTTACAGAAGGAGTCTCCAGTGTTGGTGCTTTGCAACAGTCAGGGGTTTTTCCACCACAGGAAAGTCTTCAGGAAAGTGTAGTTTATGCTTTCGAGTTTGGCAAGCTGTGTTGTTTTGGGTTTGTTTGTTTTTGAGATTGAGGGAAAAAAGAGATGCTGACAATGGAACAGGAAGTTGGTGAAAAATTCAGCTTTATAAAAACACACCTATTATGAAGACAAATGTTCATTTGGAACAAAAAGGAAGTGTGGTTCAGAATCACATAAAGTACTGCATTTTGCCTTTGAAGTACCATTTGTTTTGCTCTGAATGACCTTCGGAGTAATATCAGTTCACCTAAACTGGCTAGAAATTATGCTAAAGTACTTTCCAGCAGAGTTGGGCTAATCTTTTGTAAGAGTCAACAGATTCGAAAAGGTCATGGCCGTGTTTGATGTTTTTCGAGGACTCCATGCTGCACATTGGCGTTTCCCAAACCCCTTCATGATTAGCCAAGGCTAAGTGACCGCAATGCAGGTTTGCATTAAGACTTTTTCCCGGTTACACCCTCAATATACACAATCAAGTCTGTCTTCTCAGTCGGCCGGGCTATCACGCCTCTCCTGAGTCAGCTTACATCAAAGAAAGTTGAGATTCAAACTGAAAGAGTGTTGGAAAGAGTTCATTAGCCGAGGCAAAAAAAGGGAAAAAAAAAACAAACTGTCAAACTTCACAAGCTTTAGATCACATTGTATCGTACAATACATACAGCTTGAACGACAATGAAATGCTCATTTCTGCTGTCTGGTTGTCTTTCTTTAATTAAACCCAAAATGTTATTGGCTGATCACGTCTGCTCATTTCCTCACAGAGCCAAAGCACAGTAACACTGTGCCGCTGCCTGATAAACCTCCAAACATCCATCATCATTCTAAAAATGAAGCTTATCTCTTGGCTACAGTCTATTCGAATTGTTCACAGGATTTAAATATAGCTCGAGTTTCCAGAGAGCAGAAAAACATCTACATCATGTTGTTTAAGGCTTCAGCTGGACTTTTATAGTGTTAGTCCATAAGCATCATTTACAAAGACTATGGAATATTATGGATTTTTCTACTTCTTTTTGCTCATCACTTTTATCTGTAGGACTTCCAGAACTCTGCAAGATTATGATGCACTATTTATACTACAGTTATGCCAAAGGTGTTGAGTAATTTGCTCAAGCTGTATTCTAAAAATACTGGGGAAGCCATGGCCTAAAAGTTAAAGAAGCAGCTTTGGGACCAAAAGGTCACAGTTTGATTCCCTGGTCTAGCAGGATTGGCTGATGTGCTGGGCTTGAACCCAGGACCTTCTTGCTGTGAAGCAACAGTGCTACTAAATGTCTGCAATGTAATGTAAAAAGATAGTCAAAGTCCCTCCTGTGCCAGGACCTGGTCTTCCCAGGTCTTCTGTCCCAGTACTAACCAGGCCCTTAAGACACATTGGGCAGCGCTGATCTCTGTTTCTATAGCCTTCAGTCTCTCGCCTATTACATAGCTAGAGTTACAGTGGGGGGTAACTTTGGTAACCGCAAGAGTTTGATCCCCTACTCACATCTGTATTGCGGCGTGCCTCACTAGATGGTAGTAGGTACCATTTTTCTGATGGTATGACCCGACCGCGAGTAGAACTTGTGAGCTTCTGGTTGAGAGATGGACATGTTAAGTTAACCACTAGGCCAACTCATGGCTCTAATACAGTATAGTAAGAAAGTCAGTCTACATTGTCAGTAATTTGTCAGTGATAAAGCTGCAATTGTTTTAAGTATTCTGACTTTATTCTCAGAATTTCAGACTTTATTTTTCAGTTAATAAACCAGTTTAGCACACGCTAATCTCACACTGGGCTTTCAATCTATCCGGGCTTGGGACTGGCACTAAGTATGCACTGTCTTGTACAAACCCAGTTGCTGGGTATTTTACCTAATCTGCATGTCTTTGAACTGTGGGGGAAACCGGAGCACCCTGAGGAAACCCACACAGAACATGTCAACTCCACACAAAGGTCCACGTCGGCCATGAGGTTCAAACCACTACACCACCATGCCACCTCAGGAACATCTTTGTGTTTCTTGCTAAAAAAAAAAAGAGGATTGTGAGGGGATAGCATTAAATGTAACTATAAATGGATAAAAAGTTTGTGGTGTTCATAAAAAAATCAGGAATTGCACAGGCATACTGTTGTGATATAAGAATAATACAATACTTCAAGAACTGTTGTTCCTGGAAAACAATCAGTTACGCTTTACACCTTTTCCAAATTCAAAAACAAATCAGAGAGCCACACACTTCTAGTTTCTAATCCAATGTACCAGATCAACAAGTCCAGTGCATTTAGACTACCTTGTATCTTCTTCTGAAGAGGACTCTCATTTGTATTTACTGTTAAGGCTGAACACTGGATATCCATGACACGGCTGTTGTAAATCATCTCTTTGCAGCTTGATATGTTTTGGATTGGCATTGATGGGAAATTCCCAGGATGAAACTTCACAAACTATTTGATGAGCTGTATTAAAGTGTCTGTCTAGTCACAAGAAGAGTGCTTTCACAAACCAAGTGGTGCTCTCAGAAAGGTGGTGCATTTTTCCCACCTCAGGTTGGAAAAATAATGGCCAAAGCATTCAACTACCTGCCTTTTGCCAGGAAGGATTTTGCTCAGAGTTGACCAAACACCACATACTATCCAGTGCTAAAATAATAATAATAATAATAATAATAAGGGAACCAGTAAAAACTATTTTTAGAGAATTGAGAAACATATGTGATGCTCTGGAGAGCCTATAAATATGCTGGAACTGTAATGCAGTCCAGGTGAACAGTCAAGCCTGTAAGGCTATATTAATCATGCTGTGTTTCCATAAGAATTCAATACTAGATAGAAGAAATATAACAGAGTACTGGAACAATAATGTCCATGGAGCTTTGTATGGTTAAATATACAGTATAATGGATTTGGATGAAGAATAAAGCCAAAGCAAAACACGCCAAGCTGAAATTAGATGCAAAAAGACGAGTCAACATCAGCCACAAAAACTCCCATAATTACACATCAAAACTCCCCTAATGTTCAGCACTAGTGCACTTTAAAGTGAGACAGAGAAATAAAAAGGTTTGCTTGTGACCGCTCGGTAAATAAACCAGAACACCTGAAAGTCTTTTAAGCCGCTAAGAAATTCTGACAGCTCCCTCGGGAAAACAAAGCCACGTGTGTTTACTGGACGAAGGCGAGGTTGCACATTAACCATTCATTGCAGAAAAAAGAAAACAACATAGGACCTCTCTTTGATTTTTGGGAAGCAGGGTTGAGTGAATTAGCCAAGATGGTAACCTAGCACGCTATGCAACACCTGCTTGGGAGGGGATAAGAAACCTGAGCAAAGTCACATTTTAACAGTCATACTCTCAGCTCAAGTAACATTTACATTGGCAGCAAATGAAACAAGCCGTATATGTTTGACCGACAGCAATCTCAGTAGTCAAAGTGGGTTCAGGAAGCCAATTAGGAGAGGAATGCAGGCGGTTACAGAGAAAGCAGGAGGTACAAACTGACATTCCTCACTTGGAGAGAAAGTGTCGGCTTATGAAAGGTGGTTAATTGATGTTTGGGTACAGAGTTTCCTCGCCTTTCAAGAATGGAATGAATTAGCTGAACAAATATGCAAGAAAATTAAGTTTCCAACTCTCTCTCTCTCTCTCTCTGCTTCACTTCCTCCATCAGTGCCTCGACTACACCTGGGAAATAATATGTCTTTAGAAGTTATTTGTGCAGTCCAAAAAGGATCGTGAGATTATGACCTACAGGCCAGGGGCAGAAAGGTAGCACGCAACCTTTCTGGTTATGGCTGAAAACAAATACAAATTGCTGTGCTGGCTTGTGCCAAACTCAAGGTCTTCTTGGTTGTATCACTGTTCCATGGCAGCCTGGCAAATATCTTGCTCAGTGCCAGCATTAAGACAAGACCTAACCAGGAAAGGACCAGAACTACAAAGGATGTTTTCTTGGCAATCCAGAGACCATTGATACCACTAACTTCTTCATAGCATAGCTTCTGTAACTGGATGCTGATCTGCATCACCATGTTTCTGGCTCTTTTATTGCCTTTTACGGTCATGGTAAACAGAGAAATGGCACCACTTGAAATCAAGATGCCTTTCCAATGAAGGATTCGCCACAAACAACGCTGCGAAAACAAAGGAGAATGTTCTTGAAACGTTCCCTGGGAAAAATCATTTAAGATTCCACTCCCTACATATTTAGACAACTGAAATGCTTCCAGCTCTGTGATCACCAAGGCGTTCCTGGATTTTCAAATTTGTAGCTATTTGAGCTCGGTCATTTATGTCGTCACAAAAACAAGATATTTGTTGTTGGGTAACGGTTAATGACAGTTTCTTGGTCAAAGAACTGAAAGGAAGGACATCTATAGTATCATCTCTGAGGTCAAGGTCTTTGGAGCAATATACAACAGTGAGATTTATGTTTTGAGATATGATACAAATTTAGCGGACTTGCAGTGTTTGTCGTGTCGCGTGTAGCGGACATGTTGCTTTTGCAAGCATTAGTCACAGCTATTGGTTGTGCATCATTTGTAAGGTCAAATCTACAGTAGGCTTGTGTATCTGTCCACAGAATAAGGTTCTACTTCACCTCCCTTTGTGAAGAGGCAGTGACTGGGGCCAGACACTGAGTCAGGAGTGATAGATTCCTCACAGTGTAAGCAGACGTCCCAGTGCGTCCCTGCTCGACACCTTCAGCTCAAGCTGCCAGCGGTGTTCTGACGTACTGCTTGTTTACTATTTTTCACACACAGTGTGGAAAAACCCAACAACTTCTCCTCGCAAGATGCACAAGTCAAGTTGCCTACACAGCATTCATTCCATTGTTGGCATCTATGTTCTAAATTTGTTGAGGCTTGTTTCTTGTGTCCTAATCAAGTACATTCACTTGGAGTTGTGTGTGCTTGGTTTTGTTGTTGACTTGTATCTGCCTGGTCTGCTTGGTTTCCTTTCTGTGCCCTGTTTTTGGGGCCATTCCTGCACTGCTTACGTTGGCTCAACAACTCCGTGCCACAGTGTTGAAATGAATCAGATCTTTTCATGGCTACTGCCACAGAACTCCAATTTAATGTCTTGCAGGAATGTGTTTGATAAAATTGATAAACATATTGCCACAATGAACAGTTATATAACAGCCTGATGACTGAGGAGAGAATTGCACATGATGGATTAGTTTCACCTCTCATGCCATATGGGGCTGGGGCTTATCAAGTGTTGTAGGGTTTACCCAATATAGATGTAAATATCCCTAAATTAAATCCGTACTTCAAGTTTATAGTCACTCTTTTATTTTAAATTCAACACGATGGAGTAACAGAGCCAAAACACAAAAATCCCACAATGCAACCCAATACATCACTCAAAGATTGAACTCTTTGGGAAAAGAAATAAAAAGTTCTACTATTACATTTCATTATGTTATATATATGCTCAGGATCTGGATATTCACTCATATTCCCATTGGCCAGTCCTCAAGAACACCTTTCTAATATATGCCGTGTCAATGCATCGTTTAAGCCCATCACTGCGCATCCGGGTAGTTGTCAGCATATTTCCTGGCACCTTAGACACTTTTTTTTTTTAAAGCTTCTACGACTTTACAAACAATTTCAGATGGTGCACAGGGGGCTTTGCGGACAAAGCCGTCCTATTTGCATGAGGTTTGGCGAAGCTACTGCAAACAGTAGATCTCTCTGGGAGAGTTGAAAACATCGAGTCACATGCCTGGAATGTTCTAGCGGACGTTCGGTAAGGGGTACAGGGTACATACCTTGGCGTTGTCTGGGAAAACAGGGGGGCAGTCTACATTTTTGGAAACCGCTGGTCAGGCTTCATGAGTACAGCACAACCAGACATACAGTACATCCGTGTGGAATATTGCTGCAAGATTGGAAGCAATATGTTGGTTTTTCGCATTGCTACTTTGGAGACTTTGTGTACGTACTCTAAATCACAGGATGGGATACAGCTCATTTTTCATTTTTATTCAAACTCCAACTTAAACACTGCACATCCTTTTCATTGAGCAGACATTTCAAACATAAAGCTTTCTTTAAGTCTAAGGGCCTCATTATTGTAGACTTCTTGTCAGTGGTTCTTTCACAAAAATCCCAAAGAGTAGACGCTTTGTGGTATCTAGCAAGAAAATAATTGTTTTAAAAACCTGATAAAGTCTACCTACTTCTATTTAAAGGTTGGAGCATTCAGACTGGAACAAAAACATCTTGCTTTTTCAACCTCTGAGCTCTTAAAAACAGACCTGAAGGCCTTTTTTCTCAGTTTTCTATCACAGCTTTCACATTCCCATGCCTCCAACTCTTTTTTTTTTTTTAATACCCCAATTTCCATATTTTGTCTGTACAGCCAGAATTCTTTCTGCACTAAAAATGATCAAATGATTGCTGTGGGCTTTCTTAGAGACATGAGATGTGGGGCGGTGGGCCAAAGCCGGTCTGGAGTTTGAATCAGCTCAGTCAGAGGTAGTCAGACTGTTTTAAAATCCCCTGAAGTGCAGCCCATAACCACCAATGGCCAAAGGATGGTCAGTTTGAAGTTTCAAAGCAGGGAACATTCTTTTAGAGGCCAGCCAGCAGCCTGTTATAGAGTCTCTTGATGGTGCGGCAGATTGGAGAGGAGGAAAAAAACTTTGCTGTTTATTTTATAGCTGGTAGTGCCTTTGATGATTCCAGACAGTATATAGTCTGATCAAGTAGAAATATTTCCTTGAAAATGGAGTACAGCTTCAAGGGTTCTTATACAGCTCATAAAAAAATCAAATCATATCTACATAATAGTTTACTGAAGACTGGTGATAACGCCTCATGCTTTACAACAAAACACCAGCATCTTATGCACTACAATCTTCTTAATCATTTAACAAGCAAATTGTTGGGGAAGCCTTGGCCTAAAGGCTAGTAGTTTGGGGAACAAAAGGTTGCTGGGTTGAGTCCCTGGACCAGCAGGAATGGCTGAAGTGCCCTTGAGCAAGGCACCTAACCACCCAACTGCTCCCTGGGCTGCCCACTGCTGTGGGTGTGTCAGGGTCTTGTTATACATTGCTCTGGATAGGAGCATCTGCTAAATGCCTATAATGTATATAGCAGTAGACTTGTCATATAAGCATTAGTAGGAGAACATTTCTTGAAATGAACCAGACTACCACTTGCGTAAGTTCCTGTCATAAGCAATGTATGGATAGCATGTTCTCCAGATGGTCCAGCTCACAAAACAGCCATCCATCCTGAAAGTGCATTAGCCATGCTCCAGACTGGAAAAACTCAGAACAATTTAGCGTTTCCTTAAACATGAAGGAAAAAAATATTTTGTCCACCTGTGACCTTTAACCGGTGCAACGTTGACACTACATTGACACCTGCATCTTCAAATACGTTACTAAAAATGATTAGGCCTGTATTTGATGAATCCGCCCAATTGTACTCAACTCCAATGACATCATCACGCAAGACATGGGTGGGAAGAGAAAGCAAGAGAATGCGAGCAGTGGAGTGAATCCTGTGAGGAATGTTGTGCTGAATCCCACAGGAATGCAGCCACAAAAAGCTCCTATTGCACAACAACAGTGCTGCAAGGGAAACCTCTGCATGGGAAATGTTACCAAACCATACCACAGGATTCCCCTTTACCATTTAAAGCACCAGATCACCCAGTGAGACTAGAATGCCACAGAACAGAAATTTGATTAGGGTGTAAGATAATCTACAAGGCTGTGCTAACTATAGTTGCTTTCCAACTCTGTGATTCTTTTGGGTGTTTATGTAGGACAATATGGTTATATTCAAGACTCTGTGTTCAAGGTTATTGACGCTATTAAGAAAAAAATTCAGATTTAACATCAGAATAGACCTGGAAATGACAATGAAAATCATATTTCTTGTAGACTAAAACTCCACAATCAGCTAAGAGTACAGCTCTTCTCAAGTGAAGAAAATTCTGGAAACCATTACAACTGTCTACTGGATTCATGTGGTTTTAGAGTACTTCATAATGGTATTCTGTGGTCTTAATATGGGTTAATATCACAATCTAAAGGGCTACAATGGTGACCCATAAACAGTTCTAGACCATTCTGTTGGTATCTAACGGGATACTCTGCTCTAAAGTGATATCTATATGTGTGGTCTTTGTTGGGAACCTTGCAGTAATGAGATGTGACCTAATAATGATTTTTTGAATCAGTGAATTTAACGTGAAATATATTATACCATGGATCTGTAACTAAACCATGATGAGTGTAGCTTTGGCAGTCAACTAAGCAATAGATTCTTATTTAGAATATGTCAGTTTCCAGTGATTTTTCTGTGATTGCCCAGAAAAGTACTATAGTCCTGTAAACTATTGGTCCAAACCTAGTACACTGCTGGTCAGGATCGTGGTAGATCTGGAGCCTGAACCCAGAACAATGATCATGAGGCACAAATACACCCTGGATGGGATGTCAGCCCCTTCTTTCACACCTAGAGGAAATTTAGCATAGTCAATCCACCTACTGACCGTGAGTTGGCCTAGTGGTTAACATGTCTGCCTCTCAACTGGGAGACTGCAAGTTCTACTTACAGTTGGGTCATCCCAAAGACCATCATAAAAATGGTACCTACTGCCATCTGGCAAGGCACGCTGCAATATACATGCGAGTAGGGAGTCAAACTCTCAGTTACCAGAGGACTAGCCCCCCACTGTAACCCTAGCTACACTCAAAAAAACCAACATGGGTGTCTGTTACATGAACCTAAGTCTAACATGTAACAGTTGACATTTAGGTCACTCAACAAAATTGTTTCTGGCTAAGTTAACACATTTTACTTGGGTGGAAATACTTTCCATAATTTTATTACGTTCACTGAGCAAGTTATTTTTTTGAGTGTATGTAATGGGCAAGAGGCTGAGGGCTGTAGAAACAGAGATCGGCACTGCACCCATGCACCTCAAAGAGCTGGGTAGTACTGGGACAGGAGACTGCCTGGGAAGACCAGATCCTGACATGGGAGGGACTTTTTTAATCCATCTATTGGGAAGTTGGAGGAAACCAGAGAACATGGAGAAAACCATGGAGAAGCTCTGGACAGACCATAACCCAAGTCACGATTGAACCAGGGACTCTGGAGCTATGAAGTGGCAACACTTGCATTGTCTGAGAGAAAGGTTTCTTTATGACAATGTCTATTTTTCAAAGCACTATCCAAATAACTGTATTCCAAATATAACCCATTACTGCCCACTTACACTTGAACACCCCATTGGGCATTATGGTACTGGGAGTAATGGTAATCTCAAACTCACATTTCTGAGAGCATTTGTTTGAAAATTGTGAGGTTACATTATAAACAAATATGGCTTCCATCTTTGGCTGGGCCTCCATGTCTTGGACCATTCGACCTGATGTACTTGATAAAACCTAGAAGAAAGGCATTCAAATTTGGCTTGCTATGATAGCCATCACATTATCCAATTTGCGTTGAGTGCGCTGCCACAGGAATGTCTTTATTTTTTTTTTCAGTCTGAGAAGCCTGATGAAGAATCTCCAAGTTGTCATTCTGTAATTACAGTAATTCCAACCTAATGCGTGTGTGCTAATAATCAAAGTTCGATGCAACCTTCGGAGTCCTAGTCACATGAGTAGTCTGGCTTCAGATCATCAAAATCTACACAGCAGCACATAACAGAGGCTGGTTGCGTGATTGCGCTAAGTAAGCAAAAGCAGATTAGCTTTCTTCTCAAAGCACAAATGCAAGAACATCTGTTTTATGGTGAAATAATCGAGCTGTGTTTCTGCTGGCCTAGAGCCTATGTGTCTGTTTTTTTGTGCATAGTGCCTATTCCCATGCATTTGTCTCGTTTTTCACATGTGGAACTAATAATGTGCAGAGGTATTTTTAGAGCTAATACAGAAGGATCTGCTAGACAGCTTTCGGGTGCAAGTCACAATTCATTTACTAAACTAATACTTTGTGTTTGGCAGTCGTTAATGGATTTGCAGTTGTTTGCCTATGCATTGATGCAAGAGAATCAGGGAAGAGAATACTCAGGAATAAATGTTTAGAAGCACTTCAAATTCCATTTGACACCATTGCTATTTCAGGACGTTTTAGTCTACTTTTAATTAAGTCCAATGAATTTGTTTTTCATGGTTTAACTAGTTAGTTGTGTGCTTATGTTCATCACTGTTTGATGGACAAGCCTGAAATTTTCAGACAGTCAAAACACTACAGCAAGGAACATTCCACCATGTCCAAAACAAGAACCGAGCACTTTGATCTGGTTTCTAAAAAAAAAAAAAATGACCAGTACCACATAGACGGCATATTTCAGTGGAGGACTGGAAAGTCAATCTGTCAGCTAATGCATTTACTAAAGTGGGAGCAGGCGAGACAGAACGAAAATGTGATCCTGGAACCAAACGGCAGCGGAAAATTGCCCCCTGGCAGCACAAAAGTATTTGGGATCTGTTATTTTTGTTCAGAGAACAATAAACCACCTAGAAATTATAATCCAAAAAAAGCCCCCAGCCTCCCGTACATCCCCCTTCCATTGGTAAGGAATGGGAAATGGAGCCACATGGCCACATCCCCCCAAAAGTATAATTATACCCACTATCCACATGCCTTTATTTTCCCTGGAGATGGAAAAGCGCCTTTCCATTACATCATCAAAGATTGACCTTTGACTTATCATCATGGCTGTCTCCATCTGACAAATTTAGTTTTGCTTACATCATCTTGCTTGTCCTCAATTCGCTGTTTTAAAAGCAACTCATCACAGACCATCTCTTCCGTTTAGGACATGAACTCCTCCTCCTACATTAATGATTGAACAAACTGCACATGGGGGGGGGGGAATGTGGCCTCTGGAATGCTTATTTAGGAATAAGCCTTGTTGGAGGTAATTTTGGTCAGTTTTTACCTACAACAAAGGAGCACAGATTAAAGTTTAAACACATTGAAGTGAAACAGAGCGGAACATATTTATTCCTCTTCTGGGAAGTAGAAATGCAGGTGCTGTGAGCATTAGCATCAATACCGAAAGATGCACCTGAGGCATGCCACACACAGAGCTGGGTTTATTTTGCCGGACATTCACACCAGATCATTAGTGACTGGCAGGCCGTTAGGTCACACACGGATGGCATGATGAGCCCTGGCATGCTACTATGAACCAGAGTGGGTGTGGCTGTTCAGTGTTTTTGTGCAAGAACTGGCAGCCTTCTGCTCAGGAGGAATGAGAGGTTGTTGACAGACAGGGTACATTACCATTCGGCAAGGCCGTTTCCAGATGGAGCTCCTACTGTACTCCACTGGCCAGACCACAGAGAGAGAACGAGAGAACAAGGGAGGAGGGGGGATGGAGGGAGCACGCAAGAGACAGAGGGCCTGGACTGAAGATTCCCTTATAAGGCAGGCTTCCTCCGAGACAGCATGCGTGTAGGAAAAGCATGTCTGCTGGCATGGCCGGCGCATTCCTGCAGCTCTCGCTCGGAGCTTTTCATTTCCGATTGGCCGCTGTGCAAAGGCCAGTGCTCCCTTTCCTAATAGGAGGGGGTTTGGGATCCTTTTTTCACTTTCAAAATACACAAATGGTCAAGTCTAGCCACTTTCCTGCAGCTCTGCGTCTCTGTCTGTCTAGCGTCTGGATCCACACACCTGCACTGTGTAGTGACTTCACTGTAGCAAGAAAAAAAAGAAACCTAGTGACATGCAGTACAGTCACATACACTCAACAGCCACTTTATTAGGAACACCATCCACCTGCTCTTTTATGCAGTCCTCTAATCAGCCAATCCCTTGACAGCAGCACAATGCATAAAATCATGCAGATACAAATCAAGAGCTTCAGTTAATGTTCACTTCAAACATCAGAATGGGAAAAATTGTGATCTCGGTGATGTTCACTGTGGCATGGGTGTTGGTGCCAGATGGACTGGTTTCAGAAACTGCTGATCTCCTGTAGTTTTCACACACAACCATCTCTAGGGTTTACACAGAATGGTGCGAAAAACAAAAACACTGAGTGAATGATAGTTCTGTGGATGGAAACACCTTGTTGATAAGAGAAGTCAGAGGAAAATGGCCAGATTGGTTTGAGTAGACCCCGAAGCCGCCGCCAGGCGCCGCTAAAACCGCCATTTAGAATTTGAGCCGCCGCCAGCCAATAATTTTGTAAGCCAATTTGAGCCGCTATCTAATAAAATTTGGCTGAGCCACTAAGAATTGTGTACATCAAATAATGGGTTTATCCACATCATGAGCTACAAGAAAAGTGACACAAACATGATCAACTGTACACACTAGTAGTAACACAATAGAGACGTATAGGCATACACTGTAGAGATTTAGAACTGATATCACAGCACAGAGAGCCACCACAAGCTTGCCGTTGTGACTACCTGTCTGGCTTCCCACCCCTCACACCGTTACCACGATACACTGGGGAACCCGGGAACCCACCCAGAGCATCAATCGACTCCGATATCGACGAGATGGCTGCATTCTTTGCCGCTGCTGAGGGAAAGTGTAAAGGTTTTTTTTTTTGTTTGTTTGTTTGTTTCACATACTTCGAGATTGATAAAAAAAAGTACTCCACCACTCTACTTTCATCATAGTAAGATAGCTGCCAGTCCTTCACTGGTCATTGCTAGTGAGAGTAGATAGCTAGATGCCTTCCTCGAACAATCCAGATTAGCTTATTATTAGCATTGAACTACAATCTTGCTAGATTTATATTTACAATGAAGTAAGAGACCAGTTAAATGACCCGTGTGTGTGTGTATGTGTGTGTGTGTGTGTGTGTGTGTGTGTGAGAGCGAGAGAGATAATAATAATACATCTAAGTACTTATAATAAATAAATGTAATAAATAAATAACTTATAATCAATAAATGCTATCATAAATACACCATTTGTTGTAGTACAATCAGTTTTTTAACCAAACTGTGTTGTGGAAATAGCCTATGTATCTGTGTAACCAGTACACTGCATCTTATAATCAATTGAACGTAGACCATAGGCGTGAAGAAACAGTATCAGCCATTTGTAGCCATAAACATTTTGGTGGCTGCAGCAGCCATTAAGGTTTTGGCTGAGTCAGCTAGCCAGCCAATAATTTCATCAGCCAGCCATTATCCTGAAAACAAACGGCTTCGGGGTCTAGGTTTGAGCTGTCGGGAAAGATATAGTAACTCAAATAATCACTCTTTACAACCGTGGTGAGCAGAAAAGCATCTCAGCATGCAACAGCAGAAGACCACATTGGGTTCCACTCCTGCCAACCAAGAACAGGAATCTTAGAATCAAGAACAAGTTCCTATTAAAGTGGCCGGTGAGTGTACATTTCAAGTTGAAGACCATATTTCTACACCTAATATTATATATGGTTATATGAAATGTATATGATTTCTGTATATTTTTGTATGCATGTGTGTGAAAGCCCATTCCTATGAACTGTTAAATTATTTTTTACTGATCTGACATGGAATTTAATGCCTGTTTGGCAGAGAAATAATTTCCTCTGGAAACGAATATGTGCACTTGGCATTACCATGCTATAAAAACATGTTGTCGTCGGCCTGTTTGATGAACCACGATGACTAAAAAAAAAAAAGCACCCAACACACACATGAAGAGGGCTGGATAGTGCCAAAGCTGCACTTTTTATTTTGCTATGTGACAGCTCCCTCTCGGTCTCAGACAGCTGGAATGTGGGATGGCAGGGGGTGCGAGTCTTAGGGTGGGGAGGAGTGGAGGAGAGGAGAGGAGAGGAGAAGGAGGAGGGGGCAGGAAACGAGGAAAGTATGCCAGGAATGTCCATGTTTATCCAGAGCTCCATTCAGCCAGTGGCGGCCCACCGCAGCTCAGTGGGTATAAAGGCGGACCCTGCTGCTGCCTTCAACTCAGAACGACTCTGACTTCCCTTAGAGAGAAGTGACGAGGGCTGAGCAGATAAAGCAGCAGCCTGCAGAATCTACGCTCTACCTTTTGCTGGAAAGGAGAAGTCTTACCCCAACGAGATCGACTTGATCGGACACAAGACAAAGACAGACAGCCTTTTGAGAGAAGACTACAGCTCCAGAGAGCCAGACGAAGACTTTGCAAGCATCTGAAGGAGAGATTTTTTCACACACTGTTTTGAAACAGAACGAAGACAAGAAATGTTTTCCGGAATGAACCTGAGACTGATTTTTGCACTGTGCTTCACTTTCCTCACCTGGGTAAGTTTAGCTATCTTACTATAACATAATGTCAGTTTTTTAGAGTAGATCTACAATCTCATCGTAACCAAGCAAATAAAGAAATCGTCAAGCCAGTGCTTACAACGTTAGTAACAACAGTGTGCTGTAAATGAGAAACTTGTATCACTCTGTATGTAGCTTTTGAATAACTGGAATGAGATTATAACAGTGTTTGCCTCTTGTTATCTTCAGGCGGCTGCTCAGAAGTGCCCCAGTCAATGCCAGTGTCCTGATGTGGCCCCGCAATGCCCCCCAGGAGACAGCTTAGTCCTGGATGCCTGCGGATGCTGCCGTGTATGCGCCAAACAGCTGGGAGAGCTGTGCACTGAGAAAGATGTGTGTGACCCTCACAAAGGCCTCTACTGTGACTATGGGTCGCCAAACAACCGACGTATTGGAGTCTGCACTGGTAAGCTTTCATTATATACTTGATAGACCTTGAAATGCAAACATTTTTCCTTCCTCATTCCAATTACTATCATCCTTCGCCCCTTCCTCATTGCTGACCATGTTTCTGATCTCTCCTCAACAGCTCGAGAGGGTGCCCCCTGTGTGTTCGGAGGAAACGTGTACCGTAGCGGTGAATCATTCCAGAGCAGCTGCAAGTACCAATGTACATGCCTGGATGGTGCCGTGGGCTGCGTGCCACTCTGTGGCATGGACGTGCGACTGCCCAGCCCGGATTGTCCCATGCCTCGCAGGGTCAAGGTGCCAGGAAAATGCTGTGAGGAATGGGTGTGCGACTCACCCCCCACCACGAACTCCTTCATGGGCTCTTTTCTGCCAGGTAAGGAGCAAAATCTGTTCTCAGAACGTCAAATATATCTAATGTAAACTGAAGCAAAATTTGTAAGCCTGTGCTTCTAGGACAGTATCTTGATCAAGTCACTGGTTTTGACCAAGCCTTTGTGTTCTTTTGGCTGCAGCTTACAGAGAAGAGGAGACCTATGGCCCAGATCCTTCCATCATGCGTGAGAACTGCCTGGTTCAGACCACTGAATGGAGTGCATGCTCAAAGACATGCGGTCTTGGCATCTCGACTCGTGTGACCAATGACAACCGTGAGTGCCGTTTGGAGAAGCAGTCTCGCCTCTGCATGGTCCGTCCCTGCGAATCCCATCTGGAAGAGAAAATCAAGGTAGACATCAACGTCTGCATTGCAGCCATATTCTCAACCATCCCCCTCTTATGATGTTTACCTTCTCAGATAGTTTCTAAACCCCTAAACCCTGCTTCTGTTTACTTTTCATGATTTGCATGTTGTGTCTGAACCCTGCTCTTGATTTGTCCCTTTTATAGAAAGGAAAGAAGTGTATCCGTACTCCTCGAGTATCCAAGCCCATGAAGTTCGAGGTTTCAGGCTGCACCACCACCAAGGCTTACCGACCCAAGTTCTGCGGAGTGTGTACCGATGGCCGCTGCTGCACTCCTCACAGGACCACGACCCTGCCCGTCGAGTTCAAGTGCCCTGACGGCCAGGTCATGAAGAAGCAGATGATGTTCATCAAGACATGTGCATGCCACTACAACTGCCCAAGTGAAAATGACATCTTTGAGTCCCTGTATTACAAGAAGATGCTCGGTGACATGGCATGAGTGAGAACAGTGTGAGCTGATCAAAGAAAATTCCGTCCACTTGAACCAGATATCCATCTCGTATCACAGAACTGTACTCGTCTTGTGTTTTATGTCTTAGTTTTGTTTTTCTTGTCGTTGCGTCTATTCCTGTTGTGTATCTGTATTATCATATCCGATGTGTCATAATGGATGTTGGAGGCTCTTTGGCCTCAAGATGGGTGGGAATGGATAAAAATAACAAAACTGTCGTTTAAAAAAAACGACAAAACATTACTGCACTATAATTTCGGTGACACAACTTGTTGCTGATTAGCCTGATTATGGTAATCCCCTCCCCCAAATTGTGGTGGGCGGATCCAAAGAGTGGTGAGAGGTGATGAGGGCAGCAGACTTTAACCTCAGAACAGAAGCTAGAACGCCTCACCCAAGTAAGAGAGAGAGAGATAGTAGGAATGTGCCCTTGTTTGTAGCTAACACAGCTCTAGCCAAGTATTTTTTGAGATATTAAGACCAGCAGAAGGTGGTTCCTGCAGCACTGAGTGTCAAACTTCGACGAACTGACTCAAAGAGAGTTGGTATTTTGTCAAAAGGAAGGAAAAAAAGGGACTGGACAATTTGCAGCTTCATTCCTTTTTTAAAAAAATATTTTTGAATGCTGTAAATAAATGTACATAATTTTTGTACAGGTTAAGTTAATTTAAATTTAAAACCTTTGTCATTGTTATTTGTCTTGCTTCACTTTGTGTGTAATGATAGCTTTTTTTTTCCTGACGTGACTGTTCTTGTTACAGTTCTTGTATTATTTTATTGATGTGTGACCAAAAAGTCACATTTTCAACTTTTTTTTGTAGTTTGGAATAAAATGTTATATTTTTATATAAATCATGACTTTTCAATTTCCTGTTTCATATAAAAAGCGCACGGCTTGTTCCTATTACAGCTCTGATGTTCACACATCCAGAAATGCCACACAAATTATTCACTGTGTATCACATGACCACAATACCATTATTTCACAAGCATGGACACGTATAGTATTTACTATGTTACACCTAAATCGAACCTTAACCTCAGGAACCAAGTGTCTCCACAAGGACAATACTGTCAGTGATTCCTATCCATGTTGGGTTCCTACCAAGATATTAAAACATGCACATACACACATTCACACTATACCAGTGGACTGAGGCTGTAAGAACAATTGGAAGAATTTACACAGGAGACAGACAACACACACACGAGAAATGTGAGGAAGTACATTTTGTTGGATGTACACTCCAATTGTATGGGTGTCCGTGTAGACTGAATGCATACTGAACTGATAACACATCCAAGCTCAAAAGTGAAATGAAGACACACTGTATGAGATGAAGACCTGCACACACTAGTGTGTATGAAATAAAAAGGAAACATACATGGATGCTAAGCTCAAAAAACACTCAATAAACTTACTTCTCTCTCGCATGGAAGAAAGGTTGACACTTGTCCATCGACTCTGAAGCCACTGTGACCCTGACTAGAGTTACTGAAAATGAATGAATGAATCAATCAAATCACCATTATTTATTTCCTTAGTTAGTTAGTTTCAATTTTGCCATTGTGTTATTGGTGAAGGGTTTCAAATATGAACATATTGAGAAGATAGAGGCTAAACTGAAAACAACAGACAAGGTAGAGGAATAAAATGATGTTCTAGGTTGCTAGTAATCCAAGTCTGAAACATGAACTGATACATATGTTAAATTTCCTCTTATATATTTACATAAACCCATCATTCATCATTGATTTGAATGTCGACTTCTTTTGGTGTTTATTAGATCCAGAACACTTTAGTAGAAGCTGGATTCTGTCTCCTGAATGCTTTCTGCACATACTGAAATCTTACTGCCCTCTGGTGCACAAATGTATTATAACACTTTTGAACAGGTCAAAGGACTACACCACATCATTTACGAATTAAAAACTGAACAGATCAGGAACAAAACAAGAAACGTGTAATATTCTTAGTTTGAACAGGATGACAGTTCGTGGGTGGTTGGGTGTGTGTGTGTGTGTGTGGGGGGGGGGGGGGGGGGGTCAGGATCTACAGTTCAGCTTTGACCTATCAGAATACACAATGTGCATATGATTTACAGACTGACAGAAGAGGAGAACAAACCATGAACTATATCTTATATAGACAATAAACCCATATTCACCTAAACACACTTAAGTTTCCAAAGTTCTCCAAGATCTCCATCTATCTAAGTCATCATTCATGGTGCTCAATCATCATTAATACAGCTGTATCAAGCCTGAGGACACATACAGTGGTGCTTGAAAGTTTGTGAACCCTTTAAAATTTTCTATATTTCTGCATAAATGTGACCTAAAACATGATCAGATTTTCACACAAGTCCTAAAAGTAGATAAAGAGAGCCCAGTTAAACAAATGAGACAAAAATATTATACTTGGTCATTTATTTATTGAGGATCATGATCCAATATTACACATCTGTGAGTGGCAAAAGTATATGAACCTCGAGGATTAGCAGTTAATTTCAAGGTGAAATTAGAGTCAGGTGTTTTCAATCAATGGGATGACAATCAGGTGTGAGTGGGCACCCTGTTTTATTTCAAGAACAGGGATCTATCAAAGTCTGATCTTCACAACACATGTTTGTGGAAGTGTATCATGGCACGAACAAAGGAGATTTCTGAGGACCTCAGAAAAAGCGTTGTTGATGCTCATCAGGCTGGAAAAGGCGTATAATAGTCGGCGAGGTCAGAAAGGACCAGGGGCGATTCTAGCATCTGATCTTTGGGGGTGCTTAGCCCCCAGAGCTGACAGAGGCACCTGGCTTGAACGACAGTGTTTCCACGTTTATTCCGCATTTAGACTAGACTTAAACGCTAATAAAATTGAGTAACACACGGTGGTCTAGCACCATAGCACTTGTACAGCTCTGCACAAAAGTATCTCGATATGGATGATAAATGTCGTTTTTATCATTCTGTTCATAGACCAGGGAACATCAATATTGCATTATGCATATTATTGTGTTGTGTTTAACAATTGTAACTCCAGTCCGTACCTTCACATCTCGCTATGCCAGTAATACTCAGGTGCTACTTCGAGTTCCTCATCGGCGTGGAATCCAGTTAAAAAAAACACCATGTCGTAGCAAGCACTCGCGCGGACAGGCAACCCAATCAGAGGGGACGCAAGGAGGAGAGGGATTTTACTGCTCATAGAACTATCACGTAACAGGTGAATTCAAGAACACACACACGCCCGCACACACATTCATTGCGCAGTGCGCAAGGGCACTTATTTCTGAAAATTACATCCAAAAGCAGTGTTTTTGAGGGTGCTGAGCTAGGGGGTGCTGAGCTCGTTTTTGGGGGTGCTTGAGCACCCCCAAAAATAGGCTAAACACGCCCCTGGAAAGGACCCCAGGGTAACTTCTAAGTGACTGAAGGCCTCTCTCACATTGGCTAATGTTAATGTTCATTAGTCCACCATCAGGAGAACACTGAACAACAATGGTGTGCATGGCAGGGTTGCAAGGAGAAAGCCACTGCTTTCCAAAAAAAAGCATTGCTGCCCGTTTGCAGTTTGTTAAAGATCACATGGACAAGCCAAAAGGCTATTGAAAAAAAATGTTTTGTGGACAGATGAGACCAAAATAGAACTTTTTGGTTTAAATGAGAAGTGTTATGTTTGGAGAAAGGAAAACACTGCATTCCAGCATAAGAACCTTATCTCATCTGTGAAACATGGTGGTGGTAGCATTATGGTTTGGGCCTATTTTGCTGCATCTGGGCCTGGACAGCTTGCCATCACTGATGGAACAATGAATTCTGAATTATATCAGCAAATTCAAAGTCCTGACCTTGATCCAATCGAAATGTTGTGGAAGGACCTGAAGCGAGCAGTTCATGTGAGGAAACCCACCAACATCCCAGAGTTGAAGCTGTTCTGTACGGAGGAATGGGCTAAAATTCCTCCAAGCCGGTATGCAGCATTGATCAACAGTTACCGGAAACATTTAGTTGCAGTTATTGCTGCACACCAGATACTGAAAGCAAAGGTTCACATACTTTTGCCACTCACAGATATGTAATATTGGATCATTTTCCTCAATAAATAAATGACCAAGTATAATATTTTTGTCTCATTTGTTTAACTGGGTTCTCTTTATCTACTTTTAGGACTTGTGTGAAAATCTGATGTTTTAGGTCATATTTATGCAGAAATATAGAAAATTCTAAAGGGTTCACAAACTTTCAAGCACCGCTGTACACCCATCAAGAGCATATTTTTTCTTTTGGCTGTGTCTGTCATTATTTGCTTACAGCAGCCACATGCACACACACACTCACTCTGTAGATCATGTGAAAAAAGATTTTGCAGCACAAGGTCTCATGTCTGATCCAGTTTCTTTCGGTAACCCTCTGTTCCTGATCAAGCACACTTGGCATTTTCTCTGTGGAAATGCAGTCTAGTCCCAGCTTGTGCTTTCTTTTTAGCATTATTGTGGTATTTATATGCTACACAATGAGGCATACTTATTTAAAAACTGATAAATTTGGTAAAATACTTGTAAAACTCAGAAAACTACAATGTAAACAGAATATAAACAGCCGAGTTACTCCAAGCCACCGCTACCTTTATTTATTTATTTTTTATTATTTTATTTTTTTTATTTATGCTATTTACTGTTTTGTTGATTGATGGAGACTAGGACTGACAAACTAAATTGCCCATTGATGGGACAAATAAAGTTTTCTGAATCAAAACCTGACATCATCGCATACGTCACCACCACAGGAAGCCCATCTAGCATTTTAAAGAAAATTCATTTTTATCAAACACAGTTTGGTCTCTGAAAATGAAAGTTTAATTTTTTAAATCTGTGACCACTTTTACTTAAAATAACTTTGAGAATAAATCCGCTGGAGGATCCCTTTAATTAATACAAAATACTTTGTGTCTGCTGCATCTTTCAGTTCTTTTAAATCAAGGCTGAATACTTTCTTCTTTACTGCTGCCTTTTATTAAACCAAATTTGAGGCTTTTGATTAATTCCTGGCTCTGCACTGTAACTTTTATTCTTGCATTTTACCTGTCTATTTCTATTTTAGCTTATTGTCTATTCTCTTATCGTTTTTAATTGTACTTGAATGTCCATTTATAATGTGTTTCTTCCTCCGTCCATTCACCCCAACACGCTACAAAATTATTGCCATTTTCACGCCACAACTGATAAATTTGTCTCATGACCGTTATCATAAGGAAAAACAAACTACGTCTATACTTAATCTAAAATACTTAACGGTCCTTATGAAACAGATTTTACAGCTCTGTGAAAATGCCAGCCAAGGTCAATCCTGCTTTGTTTGTTCTGACAATCATTCAAATATTTTTGATAAGAAGAAACAGAATTACCAGAGAGAGAAAATGGAGACGTGCTGCTCTTGCTAGACTAGCAAGACATCATCAAATCATAAATGAAAATACTATACAAGGCCTGTACATTAATATTTGCAGTAGATACACAACCATAATTTCTGAATGAATTCTCAGTGAACAACTTTCTCATTGGTGTAAGATTCCTATGGTCAAACTACACCCCCTCCTGGGGAAAGTTAGACATGGCAATTTTATTTTCACATCACATATAGTCAACTAATATAACACAGTGTGATCTCATTGTCACACACGTCACTATATGTCCCAGTACACAATCTTCCTTGGTCTTCTTTTCCTACAAGTTATGACACGGAAAAATCCCAAAGCTTGGGGTTCCCGTGTTAGAAGTCATGTATTTTGTAAACTGCTTGCTCCACGGCCAGTCTACCAATGTTATTCTGATCATGAATCAAGAAAGATTACTCGGCTCAACATGTTATTCAATTCAAGTCAATAATATTGATCCAAACAGTAAATTTTTTTCAACCAAGAAGAAAACTTCCAGGGTGGCACGGTGGTGTAGTGGTTAGCGCTGTCGCCTCACAGCAAGAAGGTCCGGGTTAGAGCCCCATGGCCGGCGAGGGCCTTTCTGTGCGGAGTTTGCATGTTCTCCCCGTGTCCGCGTGGGTTTCCTCTGGGTGTTCCGGTTTCCCCCACAGTCCAAAGACATGCAGGTTAGGTTAACTGGTGACTCTAAATTGACCGTAGGTGTGAATGTGAGTGTGAATGGTTGTCTCTGTCTATGTGTCAGCCCTGTGATGACCTGGTGACTTGTCCAGGGTGTACCCCGCCTTTCGCCCGTAGTCAGCTGGGATAGGCTCCAGCTTGCCTGCGACCCTGTGGAACAGGATAAAGCAACTAGAGATAATGAGATGAGAAGAAAACTTCCAGTCTACTCTGCTGGCGCTGCCATTTTGGAAATCACATGATGCATTGCTGCATGTTGATTGGTTGAAAGGTGAGTGACGTTGAATTAATCTGCAAGAAACTACACACCGATATTTTGAATGTGAACTGTCAAAATGAGTAACAAAAACGGGACTAAAGGTTCACAACACATCGTGTCATGGTATGGAAGGGTTGGAAATTAAACAAATAGTACACAAAGTCAAAATTTATGATACACTATGTAGCATCAAATTATTATTCTCAAGTTTATTTGGGCTAAAATGTCTCATTTTTTAATCTTAAACATATCTTCCTTTGCATTTTGTTTTGGATTCTGTATTAACTACTTAATCAAGATATAAAACTTTCACGGAATTTATAGCACATTGGGGGATACTGATAGCTAAAACAGCACAGCGCATAAGGTTCACAAACACCACTTGAGCTTTGGCCAATCAGCATGCAGGAATGCAATCATGTGATTTTCAATCATGGCGGCACCGTCGGAGTCGACAAACTTTTCGGCTTGATTCAGAAAATCGGCAACAGGGGACACTAATATTGATTTGAAGTTGCCGAAATGTTGATTCAGGAAACCTTTATTGTTCTGTGATCAAACAGAGACCGACAGATTGTATGTGGAGTGGACCATTCATGAATTACAGCTTTGAGGATTTTTCCATGTCATAACTTGTCGGAAAAGAAGACCAAGGAGGATTGTGTATTGGGGCATGTAGCAACTATGTTGTCACATAGCTTTGATTTACATATTTAATTTCATGACACTGTATTATCAGTTTTAATATCTTTATTTACAGTTTGGCCAACCATCTCAGTATTGCAGAGGTGGTCAGTAACAAAGTACATTTACTTGAGTACTGTACTTCAGTACACTTTTTGAGTATCTGTACTTTACTTGAGTATTTTTTTTTTTTGGAAACTTATGACTTTAATTTCACTACATTTGAAAGGCAAATATCGTACTTTTTACTCCATTACATTTCTATCAAGGTCCTCGTTACGATGAAGCAGCGTTGAAAGTGGATTTTTTTTCTTTTCTATTCTAAAACGTGATTGTTTTTTTTGCAGATGACACTGAGACAGCCTATCAGTAATCACTAGGGTCACGTCACGTCCGTAGACTGGTTAAAGTCAAGTTCAATGATCTCTCTGCAGCATTCTTTGAACACGATCAGTAGATGGCAGAATGGGAGGCAGTTCTTCTGGGGAATGCACATACTCATGGCCATACCTAGAACCCATGTTTCAGTTTTCTGAAAGGAATAAAGATTTGTTTCGTTTTAAATGTTTGCTTTGTTTGCCAAAAACAAACCGCATCATGGCCTACAAAAACTTGCCATCCAACCTGTGGAAGCATATTGAGGTATATAAATGTTTTATTCCAAGAGAAAGCTTGCAATGAAGTTGTCTGTGCTTTTAGAGCTAGTGATAACATTGCAATAGCTATGCAGTCTTTATACTAAATCTGGGCTGCCAACTCTCACGCAATGAGCGTGAGACACAAGCATTTGACTATCTTCACACGCTCACACGCCATACCTCTGATTTCTCACGCTAGAAAAAAAATCTAGTTTATCTATCTAATCTAGGCTACCCATTGCGTCGCGCCAACCACTTGCGATTGATCAATTACGCCTTACGCATGGCTAAACAGGCAGAGAGGTGTTCCCTTCTGTACACACTCCCCTATGGTAGGTGGCGCATCTAATGATGCTGCACTCGCCGGAAGTTGGATAATTGCCTACCGTCAATTTAGAGGAAGAGGAGAGAGAAGAAGGTATCCGAGTTGAAGACGGGTGTCTCAGACAGATTTGTACATATGCACGCAAATGTGTGGCGTTACTGGCGTAATTATGAACTTATACAAAGTTTCTTAATCGTTTTAGCCTATAAGTGTTGTGAGAATATTTAATGCCATAGCGAGAGCTGTGTACTAGGCATGATAAATCATTATAGGCCTAATGCCGTGCTGCAGCCTCTATCTTCCCCAACAAGCTGCACGGGAGAGCACCTCCTTAGCACACGTTTATTAAGGTGCATTTTTAGTTTGTTTACTGTATGTTATCATACTTTATGACTTTATTTGAAGCCATACTGGAAATGTTGTAAAATAAAGCAAGTAAGAGATAATATTACAAATGCAAGAAGAGCCATTAGCCACCATACCTATTGTTTATTTACAGGGTATTTATTTTTAATTATTTATGATGTATGTAATTGCTCAGTTAAAGTAAATAAAGCATGGTCACCTGTAATATCAAAGAACTCGAACTTGTGAATAATTAAAAAAAAGACAGAACAATATACTGAGGAGACAGGGTTTCAAAGAGGGCAAGACAGGTAGAGAATATTTGTCAGATAACAGGCCCTGACGAATGCTCTATTACTAATAAGAAACATAGATAAGAAATAAATTAATAAGAAATATATTAATATAGCTTATTTAAGTATGACCAAAATTTTTAAGCCCAACTTTGTGTGCACATTCCCACCTATGGCCAAGGTTCAGTTTTTTGTGTTTCAGTACTGTTCAAACTTAATCATTTTAATGTTTCTTGTAGCACATGCACATTTTGCTTACTGTTTAAGCATTTTATTTGTTCTTTTGTTGTTGATATTTTTCCCCATGCCAATCTTCTGCTGAACCCAGTGGTGGGGAAAGACCTTAAATGCATAATGAATAGTCAGTGAGGGACAATCTTATTTTTTGCAACAGTTATTAAAAACTTAACATTTAGTTTCAATTCAGAAGGTGTTTAGGCTTAGCTGATGAAATATTTTCAAACATGAACTTGCCTTTAAATCTGAAACACAGGTCTATAGGGCTGCAGGAACATTGGCAGTCATCTGTAGTTTTCTAGTGTGGGGGCTTTTAAGCCAAAACTTGGTGCTTTTGTTGGCCACAAGCTGAAGGCCTGGCAAGTCAGGGTGTGTAAGAATGTAGGTATGGCACAGCAGGCCACTCCAAAAATCCACCAGAATGCAGGAACATCTACTAAATCCAAAATCTCAACCCCCCCCCCCCCCCCCCCCCAAGTCCTTCGGTACTTTAACTTAAGTAAAAATTTGATTGTACAACTTTCACTTGTATCAGAGTAACATTTGACCAGTGGGAGCTGTACTTTGACATAATGAAGTTGGGTACTTTGTCCACCTCTGCAGTATTGTGTGCTGAACCACCAACTTCCCATCTTGGCCATATACTTTGAGTGACCCAATTCATGTAGTACTCTTTTCAAAATGCTAAATACAGCAAAGGAATTACTCAAAGAGAACAGTAACTGTGATCTTTTATCTATGTTTTCACTCCATAGAATTATTGTTAAATATAATGAATACAAACCTTGTATGTCTTTTTTTAAATTCTCCCACTTCTTGGCTGCTCAGGCAGGACTCACCACCCCAGCCAAGCCCATCTCTTTCAGTACAGCTCTACAACAATACAAAGTTTAATAAATGTATTGAAAAACAAGAAATGAATCTACAGTATCAGTATCATTAACAAGGTTGACATATGGTGATTTAATCAATGGATTATGAGTAATTTTACTTTTGTCATGAATACACATTAAAATAAGATATTCCTTCAAAAGAATTTGACATAACTCACTCCCATCCACCTGCAGAGGCAAAGAGGTGGTCCCTCTCTCTCCTCAGGTGAATAAACTTCGCCACATTGTCATCAGTCCCTGAAGAGATTAAATGAATTGACAATTAATATTTCTGTAGTGCTTGTGTGGCACTCCAATGTAATTTCATTACTTACAATTTTAAAAAGAAATTAAAGCCCATATAGTTTTAGCTTAATTTGCCAACGAAAATTACTGTACAAGGGAAAGCGAGCTGGATCACTAACATGACTGTAATACATCCATGATCGCTAGTTGTGCTTTCTGCCATAATGGCATAATGCATACCTTTTACTACATGAAAAACAGTTAAAAAATTTTTAGAAATATTCGACATATCATCAAAAGTCCAACAGAAATTTACAAGCCTGAGTCCAAAAAAGTTGGGACGAAGTACAAATTGTAAATAAAAATGGAATGCAATAATTTACAAATCTCAAAAACTGATATTGTATTCACAATAGAACATAGACAACATATCAAATGTCGAAAGTGAGACATTTTGAAATTTCATGCCAAATATTGGCTCATTTGAAATTTCATCACAGCAACACATCTCAAAAAAGTTGGGACAGGGGCAATAAGAGGCTGGAAAAGTTAAAGGTACAGCTGGAGGACCAAATTGCAACTCATTAGGTCAATTGGCAATAGGTCATTAACATGACTGGGTATAAAAAGAGCATCTTGGAGTGGCAGCAGCTCTCAGAAGTAAAGATGGGAAGAGGATCACCAATCCCCCTAATTCTGCGCCGACAAATAGTGGAGCAATATCAGAAAGGAGTTCGACAGTGTAAAATTGCAAAGAGTTTGAACATATCATCATCTACAGTGCATAATATCATCAAAAGATTCAGAGAATCTGGAAGAATCTCTGTGTGTAAGGGTCAAGGCTGGAAAACCATACTGGGTGCCCGTGATCTTCGGGCCCTTAGACAGCACTGCATCACATACAGACATGCTTCTGTATTGGAAATCACAAAATGGGCTCAGGAATATTTCCAGAGAACATTATCTGTGAACACAATTCACCGTGCCATCCGCCGTTGCCAGCTAAAACTCTATAGTTCAAAGAAGAAGCCGTATCTAAACATGATCCAGAAGCGCAGACTTTAAGATTTAAAATGGACTGTGGCAAAGAGGAAAACTGTTCTGTGGTCAGACAAATCAAAATTTGAAGTTCTTTATGGAAATCAGGGACGCCGTGTCATTCGGACTAAAGAGGAGAAGGACGACCCAAGTTGTTATCAGCGCTCAGTTCAGAAGCCTGCATCTCTGATGGTATGGGGTTGCATTAGCGCGTGTGGCATGGGCAGCTTACACATCTGGAAAGACACCATCAATGCTGAAAGGTATATCCAGGTTCTAGAGCAACATTTGCTCCCATCCAGACGACGTCTCTTTCAGGGAAGACCTTGCATTTTCCAACATGACAATGCCAAACCACATACTGCATCAATTACAGCATCATGGCTGTGTAGAAGAAGGGTCCAGGTACTGAACTGGCCAGCCTGCAGTCCAGATCTTGCACCCATAGAAAATATTTGGTGCATCATAAAATGGAATATATGACAAAAAAGACCTAAGACAGTTGAGCAACTAGAATCCTACATTAGACAAGAATGGGTTAACATTCCTATCCCTAAACTTGAGCAACTTGTCTCCTCAGTCCCCAGATGTTTACAGACTGTTGTAAAGAGAAAAGGGGATGTCTCACAGTGGTAAACATGGCTTTGTCCCAACTTTTTTGAGATGTGTCGTTGTCATGAAATTTAAAAATCACCTAATTTTTCTCTTTAAATGATACATTTTCTCAGTTTAAACATTTGATATGTCATCGATGTTCTATTCTGAATAAAATATGGAATTTTGAAACTTCCACATCATTGCATTCTATTTTTATTTACAATTTGTACTTTGTCCCAACTTCTTTGGAATCGGGGTTGTACTTACATTTATACATATTGTCTAATTGCTGCACCGGGTGCTCCTCTCTGTTGTTTGCCATTTTTCTTTCAGCGCAACCGCAATGCATGATAGTATATATTGCTTGGTTAGTGACCATCGGTTGTACACTACTTTTCAGAATGCATTGTGGGATACTATGAGTCCACTATATAGGGTGTAATAATTCTCACTATACATTTGGACAGCACTACAAAATGGCGAACTCACTATATAGTCCACTATATAGTGAGTAGTGAGTGATTTCGGACATGGATGGTTTAGTGATCCCTTGGCTGCCATGTTTGTTCAATGGGGCTGTCACATAATTTTGATGTCATAGCACTCATGGACTGTGCTTTGACTGAGAAAGTTCCTTCCTTTAAAACAAAGCAATTGTAAGTATATCATTAATCTGATCCTTTTATTTGCAAAATCCATTATCCATTAATCCAAGTTCTCTAAATTAGAGACCATCCTTTCTCATTTTCAAAAAAGAAATCAAACAGTACATTAACTCCATTGAAAAGTCTAAAACTAAGAAGGCTATTTTAACACTGAATGTATGCACACACTTTACATTTTTTTTTAACATCTGAGTCCTCTTATGTAACCCCCTGGCTTTACTGGTTTTATTGTGTGATGTTTTCTGCTTTTGTTTTTGCTGTTATCACTCCTACTGTATGGTTCTATTTGTCAATAAAAAGCCTTTTTAAAAAATGTGCGAGAAGGTTCCTGATGCAGCTCGAAGAACGAAGCTGGGCAAGACATGGGGTATGGCTACAAACATAGATCCGCCCTTATCCCAAACCATAACTACTGGGCGGGGCTACCACATCATGTCCAACCTGACACAGTTAAAATGTCACTGACATGCAGTAAATATTTTGTTTATTGTCTTGATCATGGATTTACTGTACCACACATGTGCATACAAATAATGTCAGGACTTCACTTTCTTCCTTGTACCAGATGTGCAGAAATACAGATGACATTCCTCTGTAGGTGCTATATCTCTTGAAGAACAGTAGTATCTGTAATTATACATTCAATAATGGGATGGAGTTCTAAAACAGTTTAGCTTCAGGCAATACAAAAGCAATAACAAGATCAACAAATGACATTCAAATCACATTTTGATGAAATGATTCGCTTGAAGGGAGATCTGAGGAAATGATGAAGTTTTCTCAGGTATTATCAAACCATTTCAATTTCATGATTGATTTACAGTGTGAATTTTTATTGCTGCAGTGTCTTGCAAAAGTATTCATCCCCCTTAGTGTTTGTCCTGTTTTGTCTCATTACAAGCCAGAATTAAAATGGATTTTTTGGTGCTTATCAGCATTTGATTTACACAATATGCCTTACACTTTAAAAAGGGAAATTGTTGTTTTATTGTGACACAATAATTAAGATGAAAAAAAAATCTGGAGTGTGCATACTGTAGGTATTCACCCCCAAAGTCAATACTTTGTAGAGCCATATTTTACTGCAATTACAGCTGCAAGTCTCTTGGGTTATGTCTCTATTAGCTTAGCACATCTAGCCACTGGGATTTTTGCCCATTCCTCAAGGCAAAACTGCTCCAACTCCTTCAAGTTAGATGGGTTGTGTTGGTGTAAAGCAATCTTCAAGTTATGTCACAGATTATCAATTGGATTGAGGTCTGGGCTTTGACTAGGCCATTCAAAGACATTTAAATGTTTCCCTTTAAACCACTCCAGTGTAGCTTTAGCAGTATGTTTAGGGTCATTGTCCTGCTGGAATGTGAACCTTCATCCCAGTCTCAAACCTCTGGCTGACTCAAACCGGTTTTCCTCCAGAATTCCCCTGTATTTAGTGCCATTCATCTTTCCTTCAGTCCTGACCAGATTTCCTGTCCCTGCAGATGAAAAACATCCCCACAGCATGATGCTGCCACCACCATGCTTCACTGTAGGAATGGTGTTTTCAGGGTGATGGGTTTGTGCCACACATGGCATTTCCCATGATGGCCAAAAAGATCAATTTTAGTCTCATCTTCCCAGAGAATCTTCTTCCATGTCTTTGGGGAGTCTGCCACATGCTGTTGGGCAAACTCCAAAAGTGTGTTCTTAAGCAATTACTTTTTTCTGGCGACTCTTCAATAAAGCCCCACTCTGTGGAGTGTATGGCTTTAAGGTGGTCCTATGGACAGATACTCCCATCTCTGCTGTGGATCTTTGCAGCTCCTTCAGTGTTATCTTTGGTGTCTTTGTTGCATCTCTGATTAATGCCCTCCTTGCTCAGTCTGTGAGTTTTGGTGGGCAGCCTTCTCTTGTCAGGTTTGGAGTAGTGTCACCATTTTGCTATAATGGATTTAATGTTGCTCCCTGGGATATTCAAAGTTTGAAATATTTTTTATAACCTAAACCTTCACAACTTTGTCTCTGACCTGTTTGGAGGCTCCTTGGTTTTCATGTTGCTTGCTTAGTCGTGTTGTAGGGTCAGGGTCCTTCCAGAACAGGTTGATTTATACAGACATCATGTGACAGATCATGTGGCACTTTGATTGCACACAGGTGGATCTTAATCAACTAATTATGTGACTTATGAAGTGAATTGGTTGGACCCGCTCTTATTTAGGGGTTTGAATGAATGAATGAATTTATTTATTTATTTCGAACATGTATAAAAATGTATGTAACTATTTGTACATACAAAAGAAAGAAAATGAAAAAAGTGACAAAAAAGAATAAATAAAATAACATAAAGAGCTAAGACATTACAATACACCGCACATTGTTCGAAAAAGGAGTGGGAAGAAGTACAATACTTTTTTTTAATTTCCCACCCCTTTTTAACTACCCCAAAATCCAAACTACATTAATACACCTATAAAAATATATACCATATATACACCTCATGATTATCCATATAAATATATAATTACAAAAATAAATATATACTACATACCATATCCATATATATATATATATATATATATATATATATATATATATATATATATATATATATACACATATACATGCACACACACATATTATACACACACACACACACACACACATATATATATATATATATATATATATATATATATATATATATATATATACACATACATATACACACATACACATACACTTCATAAATATCCATATAAATATTTATTTACAAAATTAAATATATACTTCATTCCATATATACACTTCATAAATATCTATATAAATATATAATTACAAAAATAAATATCTACTACATACCTTTCCCTGTAAATATGAAGATATCTATCCCCATAAATAAATATATACCATATACTAAGTTAGTTCTAATATAACAATCAACCCTATTCTATTTATCCCTCATCATCCTCCATTAACATACTTCCTCTTCAATATACTTATTTAAAAAAAAATTTTGTACCTTTTTTTAAACAGATTTATATTTGCACTTTGTTTTATTTCTGTCTCCAGTCTGTTCCATAAAGTCACCCCACAGCTCGATACGCACATGCTTTTCATATTTGTTCTAACCTTTGGTTTTTTAAAATTTAGGTCTCCCCTTAGATTATATCCCCCCTTTCTCTCACTAAACCCAAATTGGTTTCATACAAAAGGGGGTGAATACCTGTGCACACTCCAGATTTCTGTTTTTTCATCTTAATTATTGTTTGTGTCACAATAAAACAAGAATTGGCACCTTTAAAGTTATAGGTGTGTTAGGTGTGTTGTGTAAATCAAATGGTGCTAACCCTCCAAAAATCCATTTTAATTCCATCTTGAAATGCAATAAAACAGGAAAAAACACCAAGGGGGATGAATACTTTTGCAAGACACTGTAGTTTTGATTTAGCTTTACTCTGAGCCTTTTCATGAAAATACATAACATTTAGTCATATTTTATGGTTATTCTCAGTTTTAGTATAAATTTCGTCACAAAAAATACTAGAAGGGCACTTGATAGAGTTCATACGTCTGCCAAGCTACATATTAGAATATCCATTCAAAAAAAATCTTGGATCCATATACCGTACATATCTGGAATTGCATCAAAATCTAATCAGCTGTTCTTTGGCCCATTGCTTGGTTTTCCTCCAAATGTTATCAAAATTCACTCACTACTCTTTGAGTTACGTTGGGAACAGACAAAAAAAAATCCTGAATCCACATACATATCTGGATTTGCATCAAAATCTTTTCAATTGCTTTTTGGCCCATGGTTCAACTGTCATCCAAATTTCATGAAAATCTGTTCACTACTTTTTGAGTTTTGCTGGAAACAAAGAAACAACCAAAGGCAAAAATGAAGGTACCAACAAAGTTGGCAGAGTTATTTAAAAAGAAAAAAAAACTACAGCAAAATTTAGTCAAATAAATGCTGAATGCTATTTGCTTTTTGTCCTCAAATTTCCCAAAATGCTCTTTTGAAGTGTTTAAAGGACCCATGGCATGGTGGTTTGTTGATGCTTTAAACGGGCTCGTGGAGGCTTCCGGATGTTATATCCGCAGCCTTTCTCGAAATGAACCCTCGGAACGTAGATATAGCCTCCTGGAAGAAAGCCCCATTTCAGCCCTTTTCCCAGTGCATCGTTTTGCTAATGAGAAGCATGGAGGCAGGGAAGGGTAGAGGGTGGGTACGTGCCATGGGGGGAGGGGGAGGGGCTGCCGTCTGCCTCCCAAGCCGGCCGAGAGCACCCCTCATCGGGCACGGCCAGGCGGGCGAATGCCCTGGTCCGTCCGCCCTGTCTAAAAAAATGGTACAACTCGAGCCCATGGTAAAACTGGGACTTTGTCATTTTTTCCCGCCTGAGGCCCATGGTAAAACTGAGCAGTGGGACTTTGTCATTTTTTTCCGCCTAAGGCCCATGGTAAAACTGCACTTCCAGGAGGGGCTGCCGTCTGCCTCCCAAGCCGGCCGAGAGCGCTTCTCGTCGGGCACGGCCAGGCGGGCGAATGCCCTGGTCCGTCCGTCCTGTCTAAAAAAATGGTACAACTCGAGCCCATGGTAAAACTGGGACTTTGTCGGGTTTTTTTCAGCCTGAGGCCCATGGTAAAACTGAGCAGTTTTACCATGGAGGAGTGGGGACTTTGCCATTTCCTCCCCCCAACTCGCCCCTGGGAGAACCGCTGCCTCCATGGGCGGCCGGTGCCGCTGGAGGGCCGCCCGCGCGACCTCGGCTCCCGACAAAAGATTGGATTTCGGGCTGACTTTCAATGGATTGCAGTGATGGAGCTGCTCTGCCACTCACGACACCCCGGCCCAGAATCAGGGGAAAATACCGCGCGCTGACGTCATTAAGGTGTGACGTGAGGAAATAAAATAAATTCAAGAAATGTTTGGGTTTTTACTGAACAAACAAACAAATAAAATGAACAAGTGACTTAAAAAAAAGAATGTGGGTGTCTTTGTAAAAACTGTTTTGATTGGCTATTATAACAGAGGTAGCGCAGAGTACCTGGCTAACTGCAGGAAGCGGTTAGCTGCACAGCTAATGTAGCCATTGCAAACTCACCGATTTTAAAACACAGCAAAACGACTTAACAGTTATACACTTACTTGTTTGGTGTTTGTGGCTGATGCGGCAGGGATGCTTGGTACGGACCCAGGTTTCAGTGACAGTTGATGTGCAAAACCTGCCCTGTACTGTCCCAAGTTGTGGAAACATTCCTCAGGAAAATGCTTCCGACAAACATACACCGTCTTAGGTAGACTTGACGGCGTATTATTGAAGTAAATAAAATTAAGCCACTGCGTCTTCAGGGGCTCTCCCATCGGCAGTAAAAACAGACTCTTTTCTGTGTTGTCACATCCATGTACAGCGCAATTTCCATGTTTCGCTCGCTTAGGTGGTGCCATGTTGTTGTGTCCTCTATGGTCTCCTCACTACAACTGGGCGGGGCAATCCATACGGTGGGTGGGAATCCAGAGGGGGGGGCGTGGGGATCATCTCCCTTGCTGACGTAGTAAAGGGAAGAGTTTATCAACGCGCCGTTTTGACGCGCCATTCTCAAATGTTGGGCATAGTTTGGTTTACACATTATGAAATTTCTAGCCACTGGGGTGACTTAAGAAGGTCAGAGGAACTCATTTTAACGTTAAAAAACCTCAGAAAGTGAAAATTTCATGCCATGGGACCTTTAAGTCTTTTTTTAATCTGAACAGCAGATATATGAGTATTGCACTTCAAACTGATTCAAGTAACTTAATTTCAGCGACTTTTCGAGATTTCAGTAACAATGCAATTTCATTCCCCCAAAGAGGATAAAACTTTTTATCAGGAAATTACATCCCTGTCATCAAAAAGGTTGTTAATGTTGTTAACTCAACAGGAAAAGGATATGAAAGGATCTTCCTCCAAGTATAAAGCTATGATCTCAGCATACATACTCAGAACACAGGAAATATCCAGGGTCCATTTCTCAGCGTACAGAGGTTTCCTTTTGCCTTGTCTATTGCTGCTCAATTAATTCTCCAAGTATAATTGTCTTAGCAAAATGAGGGAGGGGTAGGAGTTTCAGCTTTACCCAACTGACCATTTTCGATACTTTGTATTTTCATCCAGTTTTCATTAATTAATGAAAATGTCATCAGATTTCGGTATATGTTTTGCACAGAAAGGTAAACTGGTATAAGCTATCATACTCATTTTGTTTATATCATGGAAAATGTCAGGTCAGTGGAATATTTTTATCTTAGTGTTCTTTTTTTTTTTAAACTTCAGTGGTTTGAGCCGCATGGTAGTGCACTTGGTACCTTTGCTGTCTCACAGCTCCAGGGTCCGTGGTTTGATTCTCAGCTTGGGTGACAATCTGTGTGGAGTTTCACCTGTACTTCCTGTTTTCCACCAGGTTCTCCGTTTTCCTCCCAATATGCAAAAACATGCAGGTGCTTGGTGTGTGTGTGTGTGTGTGTGTGTGTGTGCATGATGTCCTGCAATGGACTGGTACCCCACCTCAAGTGAATACTCTCACTTTGCACCCAGTGTTCCTGGGAAAGGCTCTGTATCCACCACTACACTAACTACAACCTGAATGAACGAACCCCTCGTAATGATGTTGCTCCTTGTATTGCATTGTATTGTTTGTTTCATGTAAGATAGGAAAAGGATGTGGTCCCTACACCACTGCAAATCATAAACAGAGTATAAAAGGTCTTTCCTGCCTAAATAATGGGAACTATGAAACAATATTAGATACTAAAATATTAAAACACCATATGGAAATATCCAAATGAAAAATGAAACATCTACTACAAAATGCAATAGGTCAAGGTCAAGACTTTTTTTATTGTAATTTCAACCATATACAGTTGTTACAGTACACAGTTAAAACAAAACAACGTCTATTTAGGACCATGGTGCTACATTAAACATCACAGGACTGCAAATCAACATATAACAACATAAAATGCAAGAGTGCAGCACGTGCAAACTTTGCAGACTACAAACTACACAAACAGCATAAAGTGCAAACAACAAGGACAGTGCAAAAAAGACAACTGGCACAAACAGACAGTACAGTGACAACCAGTTCCTGTCACTGATAATGTATGGAAAGTTTGAATGTGTGTTTTGAGGTAGTATAATTAAAAAGATATCAATGCATGTAAGCATTGTGTGTGTGTGTGTGTGTGTGTGTGTGTGTGTGTGTGTGTGTGTGTGTGTGTGTGAGAAGCATTATAAATATTGTTTAAAAAAGTGATTGTACATTGTTCTTCACTGCGCAAAGACTGCAGTGGGAGTGGTGTGACCAACAGTCCATGTATATCAGTCCAATTCCTCAGAGTTGAGGAGTCTGATGGCATGTGGAAAGAAACTGTTACAAAGCCTGGCTGTGAAGGCCTGCATGCTTCAGTACCTTTTTCCAGACAGCAGGAGGGTGAAGAGCTTGTGTGAGGGGTGTGTGGCGTCATCCACAATGCTGGTGGCTTTCCAGATGCAGCATGTGGTTTAAATGTCCTTGATGGAGGGAAGAGAGACTCCAATGATCTTCTAAGCTGTCCTCTCTATCCACTGTAGGGTCTTGCAACCCAAGGTGATGCAATTCCCAAACCAGACCATGATGCAGTTGCTTAGAAGAGCGCATGCGCATTCTGTGTGATGTACTTCCTGTTTTCCGAGTTGTTTGTTTGTCTGCAATGAGTCTTTTTTCTGCAAGTGTTGGCATTATTCACTAATTTTTTTTTATCTTCTCTACAAATAATTTTCCAGGATCTTTTTCATTTTTGATTGTCCTTTCACTTTCCCCGCGTTTTAAATTTTTTCACAGAACACCAAGACCAGAAGTTTTTTCCTCCTGTGCAAAGATAGCAAACAGAGGCCATCCACATTGGATCTGCTTTAATAACAACAGATCTTCAATTAAGGTACGTAAATCCATTCATCATGGCACACCTTCAGCTTGTTCAGTGTGCTGATTGCAGGATGTTTAGTCATTCTTCCTCCATCACTAGTGATAGTTTTATTTGTGATAAGTGCAGATTAGTTAGTTCTCTGACAGAGAAGATTACAATTTTAGAGGTGCTTATCCAGACTCTAGAAAGGGTTAGTGAGATTGAGAGCAGAGTAGTTTCTGCAGGGGAAAGTCTGAATGCCCTAGGTGGAGTTAGCAATCCCCCAACTCTGGCATTAGAGCCCTCACAGCTGGGCAAATGGGTGATGAATCGGTGGCATAATCATAGAGCCAAATCTACCATTGAGGCTTGCCCACGGGAGCACCATTCCTCTCTGCTTCATGTGTCAAACAGGTTTGCTCTCCTCAGTGATGCACCCACTGAGAAACCTGAAAGAGCTCTGGTTATAGGAGACTCTATCATATGGCACGTGAAATTAGCTAGGCCTTTAGGGGCTCCAGCAGCTTTAGTTTGGTGTATACTGGGAGCCAGGGCGCCAGACATAGCAGGTAATCTTAGAGTTTGAGGCAAGCACAGGTTCTCAAAGACAGTTATCCATGCAGGAGCTAACAATATATGCCTTCATCAGTCTGAGTTTACTAAGAGTAACTTTGTAAAGATGTTTAAATTAGCAAAGGTGATGTCTGATGCTGAGTGGCACGGTGGTGTAGTGGTTAGCACTGTCACCTCACAGCAAGAAGGTCCAGGTTTGAGCCCCATGGCTGGTGAGGGCCTTTCTGTGTGGAGTTTGCATGTTCTCCCCGTGTCCGCCTGGGTTTCCTCCGGGTGCTCCGGTTTCCCCCACAGTCCAAAGACATGCAGGTTAGGTTAACTGGTGACTCTAAATTGACCGTAGGTGTGAATGTGAGTGTGAATGGTTGTCTCTGTCTATGTGTCAGCCTTGTGATGACCTGGTGACTTGTCCAGGGTGTACCCCGCCTTTCGCCCGTAGTCAGCTGGGATAGGCTCCAGCTTGGCTGCGACCCTGTAGAACAGGATAAAGCAGCTAGAGATAATGAGATGAGATGAGATGAGATGAGATGAGATGAGATGAGATGAGATGAGATGTTCTATTCTGTAGTATGCTCTGGCCCCATCCCAATACAGCGTGGTGATGTAGCTTACAGCAGGTTATGGTCACTGAACAGCTGGTTGTCCAGGTGGTGCTCTGAAAACAATGTGGGCTTTATAGATAATTGGACTAATTTTGAGAGCATTGCTGGCCTGTTAGGGCAGGATGGTATCCATCCCACTCAGGAAGGTGCTGCTCCCATTTCTTGCAGCATAGCTCATAGTCTCAGAACAGGCCTTGTTAACTCAGGACAATACAGAGCCAAGGCCAGGGAGCAGATGAACAGGCTAAACCGACTGTCTTCTACTGTAGCTGCACAGAGTCATCATTCAGGTTCCACTATATCGAGACTGTGTCTGTTCCCTGAGCTAAACAAAAAAGTAGAAATACTCAGAGAGTTTGTTTTAGTAACCTAATTAATATAAAATTGGATCATACTGACTGGACAGCCACTGCCAGCACCTTTGATCTAAAGATAGGAATCTTAAATATTAGATCTCTTACATCTAAAGCATTACTTGTTAATGAACATATTACTGATCAGGAACAGAAACATGGATTGATCCAAATGAATATACATAGCATTAAATGAAGCTAGTCCTCCTGTATACAGTTATATACACTAGCCTTGTCTAACTGGCAGAGGAGGAGGCATCATAGTTATTTATAATGACCTCCTCTTAATGAATAAACCTCCCCTTTATCTCCAAGATCCTAGAAAAAGTTGTGACACAGCAGTTATGCTCATATTTACAAAGGAATAACATCCATGAAATGTATCAGTCAGGATTTAGACCTCACCATAGCACAGAGACAGCACTGGTTAAAGTAGTAAATGACCTACTGTTGGCATCTGATCAGGGCTGTGTCTCCCTGCTTGTATTGCTTGACATTAGTGCAACCTTTGGCACCATTGATCATTCCATTCCCCTAGATAGACTAGAAAATGTTGTGGGAGTTATGGGAATGGCCATCTTCTGGCTCAGGTCTTATTTAACTGATTGCTATCAGTTTGTTGATGGAAATGGTAATTTTTCTAGACATACTGAGGTAAAGTTTGGTGTTCCACAAGGTTCTGTCTTGGCCCACTTCTTTTTTCTTTATATAGTATGTTACCTCTGGGTGATATTATTCATAAGCATGGCATTAGCTTCCGCTGGTATGCTGATGACACACATTCGTATGTTTCTGCAAAGTCAGATGAGAGACACCAACTTAATAGAATTGAGGAACGTGTAAAGGACATTACACACTGGATGCTTATTAATTTCCTTCTGCATAACTCTGACAAGACAGAATTACTAGGACCACGTGCAGCTAGATGTAGGTTTTCAGCTTACACAGTAACTCTGGATGGTCTTTCTGTTTCTTCACGTGCAGCAGTAAAAGACATTGGTGTGATCATTGACTCCAGCCTTTCGTTTGAAACTTATATCAATAACATTACCTGGATAGCTTTCTTTCATCTCAGAAATATTGCTAAGATAAGAAATGTAACGTCAGTACATGATGCAGAAAAACTAGTTCAGGGCTCGACATTAATGGTTGTCCACTTGTCCGGGACAAGTGATCCTTTATGTCGGACAAGTTCATTGTCTCAGTTACTTGTCCGATCGGACAAGTGCCAAAATACGCCGATATTCGGGCTACATATCAAATTTATCAGTTTATTCACATGATTATCGAAGCATCTCACTCGACATACTGTTTTGATGAATCGCCGGATGTTCCTCTTTGGAAAGAGTGATGTGCGCATGCGCAATATCCCGCTTGCGAAACCGGCCAATACCGCTTTGTGTATTTGAGCTGAAAAGTAAACGGTCGTTTACCAGACCCTCCAGGATTTTGCGATGTTGCGATTTGCAACATCAACGCAAATTCAACCAATCCCTGTGAATTCAGGGCAGTGTTGCAATTATATCCAATCACCGCAACTTTCCCGCAAATTTGACCAATCGTTGGCGTCGTCTTGAGGTGACGTCGACAAACTACCTTCTGCCTTACTTCCGTGTATACGTTCAAGAGAAGCAGCATGTGCGAGTCGGTGTTTATATAGGCTTAAATTCTGTTACTGAAAGTGTGTTATGTTTACAGTGAAAGACTGTGTGCACTTTATTTTTTACTTAATACAAGAAATTAATGGATGCCAACATTTTTTGCCAAAATGGTATTTTATTTTCCATTGTTTAGGCAGCTTCAGCATCAAACTGTGAGATTCTGTTCAAATTGTTTTTTTTTTCTTCTATGAAGCCTGAGCCATTTATTTTATTAGTTTATAATTATTGTTTAATTTAGTCTTCAGGAGAGACTGCCTGCACACAGTACTAGTATTAATAGTTTTTTTCTTACATGAAAGCTGAGGCATTTATATTATATTTTAAGGTAACTTCATGTTGTGCTGTGAGGTTCTATGCACTTTAACTTTTGAACCAACAGGTGCATTTGGATAAGTAAAGCCTATTTTTCTGCATTTTTGTAGTCCTGCTAATCTTTTATATTGGTAAAGTTGTTTATAGGACCATTTCTCAGTGTCTTTGTTTTTTTAATCAATAGTTTTTCAGTAATAACTTAATATTTAACATATCACTCAATTTTAATCACAAAAAGAGAAAATCGCAACAATTTCTCACAACTTTGACTTCCTCCTGCAATGTAATCGCAACTAAAACCTAAAAAACACTGCAACTTTCATCACAACCATTAAATACCATACAGGAGCCACAAGGAATAATTAGACAACAACAGTTAATCAGTGGAGGATATATATTCAAAGTTAATAATTTAAAAATGAAAATATACTGCATAATTTTAATTTTCTGGTTTTCGATTTGTCATAAATAAATTAATGATTGATGGAGTCCAATTTTTTTTTCTGCAGTGAATAGATTGTGTTAAAGTAATTCTAGTGAAATTAGTTTATTACAAATAGTTTTTGTGTTTTTTTTTTTCTCAAATTTTTCTTCGGACAAGTCAACTTCACATTCGGACAAGTAAATTTCCTTTCAACTTGCCCGACAGGACAAGTGGTTTCAAAAGTTAATGTAGAGCCCTGTAGTTCATGCTTTTATTATCTCTAGGTTGGATTATTGTAGTGCCTTACTGTCTGGATGTTCCAATAAATGCATAAACAAGCTCCAGTTAGTTCAAAATGCAGCAGCAAGAGTCCTTACTAGAACTAGAAGATATAACCACATCACCCCTGTCATATCCACACTGCATTGGCTCCCAGTCAAATTTTGTATTGATTATAAAATACTACTATTGACCGTTAAAGCACTGAATGGTCTTGCACCACAGTCCCTGAGCGACCTTCTGGTCTTTTATGACCCGCCACATCTACCGAGATCAAAAGATGCAGGCTATCTGTTGGTACCTCATATAGTGAAGGCTACATCAGGGGGTAGAGCCTTTTTTTACAAAGCCCCACAGTTATGGAACAGCCTTCAAAGTAGTGTTCAGAACTCAGACACCGTGTTAGTGTTTAAGTCTTGGCTGAAAACATATCTGTTTAGTCAAGCTTTTTGTTAATAACTTTAATTAGGCAAAGGAGTAGATCTGGAGGGTCCTCAGGCATAGAGTGTTTTGGTAAACTGGGATGTATGGATGTTGTTTGGAACTTTGGGACTGCAATTGTCATGAACAGTTTTGCATTCAAATTTCCATCAATGAACAGTTTATAACTTCAAAACAGACCTCATGTTAAAACTATAATGATTTTCCTGGTTTCACAGTTATACTTTGTGACTATATAGGACACTGGTATCAAAGCATGATTATAAGTAACTCTCTATCTGTTATCACCCAAATGGGGATGGGTTCCCTTTTGAGTCTGGTTCTTTCCGAGGTTTCTTCCTCATATCATCTGAGGTTTTTTTTTTCCCTTGCCACAGACTTGCTTCTTGGGGATAAATTTAACTCATGTTTAAAAGTCTTTGATTTTCTGGAAAGCTGCTTTGACATAATGTCTGTTGTTAAAAGTGCTATACAAATAAAGTTGACTAGAATACCCTCAATAGTCTCCCTGTATAATATTGTGAGGATGGGTGATGGTAAATGGGTTTTCCCTCAGCCTCCATAGGAAGTAAAGATGCTGCTGGGCTTTCTTGGCTATGGAGCTCCATTAACACCCCCCCCCCCCCCCCACACACACACACACACACAAACTTTTTGTTTTTTTGTAATTTGTATTTGGTTTTACAGTGTACTTTTTCACATAAATTGTAAAACATATTTAAAAGCTGGAAATTAGTAGATTTTTTTAGATTAGATTAGATAAGATAGAACTTTATTGATCCCTTTGGGAGGGTTCCCTCAGGGAAATTAAAATTCCAGCAGCATCATTACAGGATAAACAGAGAATAGAAAAATAGAGAAAAACTAGATAAATTAAATTAAGTATTTACATATACAAATATAAAAAAGAATAAGATATGAGAAAAATAATTTTAAAAAGTCCAGTAGGAGAGGTATTGCACATTTATATTGCACATTGTCCAGTATTGCTTTTTGTCAGGCTAAGCTACTGCTCCTTCCCATCCTCTGTCCTCCTGTTACCCCTCCTCCCCCCCAGAGAAGAGTTGTACAGTCTGATGGCGTGAGGGACAAAGGAGTTTTTAAGTCTGTTAGTCCTGCACTTGGGAAGGAGCATTCTGTCACTGAACAGGCTCCTCTGGTTGCTGATGATGGTGTGCAGAGGGTGACTGGCATCATCCATGATGTTCAATAGTTTGTCCATAGTCCTCTTTGCCACCGTCCCCAGAGAGTACAGCTTCATGCCGACCACAGAACCAGCCCGCCTGATCAGTTTGTGGATGTGTCCTTCTTGGATGTGCTGCCTCCCCAGCACACCACGGTGTAAAACAGGACACTGGCAACCACGGACTGATAGAACATCCACAGGAGTTTCCTGCAGATGTTAAAGGACCGCAGCCTCCTCAGGAAGTATAGCCTGCTCTATATGCTCTTTATGGGGCGGCACGGTGTTGTAGTGGTTAGCACTGTCGCCTCACAGCAGGAAGGTCCTGGGTTCGAGCCCAGTGGCCGGCAAGGGCCTTTCTATGTGGAGTTTGCATGTTCTCCCCGTGTCTGCGTGGGTTTCCTCCGGGTGCTCTGGTTTCCCCCACAGTCCAAAGACATGAAGGTTAGGTTAATTGGTGGCTTTAAATTGACCGTAGGTGTGAATGTGAGTGTGAATGGTTGTCTGTGTCTATGTGTCAGCCCTGTGATGACCTGGTGACTTGTCCAGGGTGTATCCCGCCTCTCGCCCGTAGTCAGCTGGGATAGGCTCCAGCTTGCCTGCAACCCTGTAGGACAGGATAAGTGGCTACAGATAATGGATGGATGGATGGATTGATAGATTTTGCAGACTCTTCCCCAGCTCTTGGATTGAATCTTCATCCGTGTGTTCAGACAGAACCTTCTGGTGTCTCAAACCAAAAGGCTTTGTTCCTCTCCAGCGTCTGGTCTTAGGAGTGCCTACAAAATATTTTTTTTTCAAAAAACATTGTTCAGTCTATATAAAGAACATTATGAAATTTCACACTCACATTAAGGTGTCATATTTAAAAAACTCATACCATGCTTATAGTTTTTCTCTGTTTGGGTTGTGTTGACATAGATGGCCGAGCAGATGCAACTGTCTTCTGTGACGTAAGGCATTTTGAAGTCTAAATACTGGAAAGGCCTTCCTCGGGTGTTATCGTAGCATATCCATATGCCATCACATAACTTAAAGTACATAAACATGTGTTGTTTTTTTCCAGCCAGCAGAACCTCAAGCTCAAATATCCTGTAAAGAAACAAGATGCTGTTTGTGAGACTGAGATAATCAGTTTCAACAGTTGAATTTCAGACCTGGGGGTATTGCAGAAAGTAAGTTCAACAAACTTGAAATGCTTTTAGTCCCCCACCCCCTTCATCTCATGTTACTCCCAATGTAGTCACCTTACTCAAGCGAATGTTATGCCCAGTCTATGGCACCTGAGACGCAACATGAAAAGCACTCATCTTCCCTATGTCCCAAGCAGCCATAATTATATATCTCTCACAATGAGCTCTTATTTGTAAATGGATATTTATTTTTACTGTTAGAGAACTTATGAGCTAAACAGAAAAATGACTTCAGGGTGGACCAAGGCCAAAACAATAAACAAAAGTCAACCTAACTTAAGGAATACTGCTTACCTAACACAAACAAAACAAACTGAAAGACAAAAGACTTGCCTCCCTAACAAATGAAACAGGAGCAAACAGGGTGAACAAAAATGGCAGTCCACTCCTACTAACTTAACAGAGGCAAAGAGCATAACCAAGGATCCAAAACGCAGTGCTGCTGGTTGGGAAAAGAGGAGGATGAGATGTCAGCTCGTCCATGTCGCCATCTTGGCCTCTTTTATAGGACCCTCCCAGCGCAGCAGCCAATCATGGACGGAGCTGGAGAGCAATCCACGCAATCCAGAACTGATTCCAGCACACACGCACACACCTATGTACATAATTAACATAAGCAGCACCCAAAAAAATAAAATAAAATAAAATAAAATAAAAATAAACCAGACACTTGACAACCTCAGTCGTAACACTAATCTGGTTGTAGCAGGTGTTTCACATGATCAGCGCTGCTCCATCATCAAAAAAAAACTTGATTAGTATATTAATTTATGGTCTGTTTCTTGTTCTTTGTAAATTCTAAGAATTGGTCACACAGATCACCACATGCAGTAATATTTTGTAATACTTGAATTGCAGGGCGGCACGGTGGTGTAGTGGTTAGCGCTGTCGCCTCACAGCAAGAAGGTCCTGGGTTCGAGCCCCGGGGCCAGCGAGGGCCTTTCTGTGTGGAGTTTGCATGTTCTCCCCGTGTCCGCGTGGGTTTCCTCCGGGTGCTCCGGTTTCCCCCACAGTCCAAAGACATGCAGGTTAGGTTAACTGGTGACTCTAAATTGACCGTAGGTGTGAATGTGAGTGTGAATGGTTGTCTGTGTCTATGTGTCAGCCCTGTGATGACCTGGCGACTTGTCCAGGGTGTACCCCGCCTTTCGCCCGTAGTCAGCTGGGATAGGCTCCAGCTTGCCTGCGACCCTGTAGAAGGATAAAGCAGCTAGAGATAATGAGATGAGAATGAGACTTGAATTGCACACATTCACCTACATTCCAATTTAGAACAAAGATGTATCCTTGGTATGGAATGATTTCAGACATACCTCAATTGTAGCCCACTGAACGTTTATGTTAAGTTTCCAGGTATTTAACACCTGGATCAAGATAACCTTATAAAATACAACCCAGTTGCCAAAAAAGTTGGAACATTGTGTGAAATATAAATAAAAACAATGCAATGATTTGCAAAATCATGGAAACCCTGTATTTCATTGAAAATAGTACAAAGGCAACATATCAAATGTTGAAACTGAAAAATGTTACTGCTGATTGAAAAATATTTGTCCGTTTTAAATTTGATGCCGGCAACATGTTTCAAGAAAGTTGGGACAGGGGCATGTTTACCAATGTGTTGCATCACCTCTACTTTTAACCCTTTGATGCAAAACATATGCACACCCCTTCTAATGCACAACATGGGTCAAAAATGACCCGCATTCATTTTCCAGGTTATTTCATGCTGACTGAGTTTTTCTTTGTTCTATCTTTTGAAATCAATTTATTTTATGATTGAATATTCCAAGTATTCTTTAAATATCGTTTTTAATTACCACAAATCATTAATTTATTTTTTTCTTTCCTACTTTATGAACAAAAATACTTTTTATATTACTACACATGGGTCATCCAAGTGTGATTTAAAATTAAATGTCTTCATACTATAATAATAATTTGTTTCAAGTAATTACTTTAGCAGTGAATGGGGCCAGTTATTTATTTATTAACTATGTAGTTAGCTAAGCTAACTACAATAAAATTAGCTAACTAAAGTAGAATATGTCAACAGCTAGGTAGCTAATAGTAATTACTTGTAACTTTCTGACAAGACTTAGACAAAACTTTATTCATCCCCGAAGGGAAATTAGAAGGACGAAGGGCGGTACATTAAAAGAGCAAGAAAATAAAATCACAAAAAGAATAAAATCACAAAAATGGGTGGGCAAAAAAAATGGCGTATTATGTACAATATACAATGGCAGGCCTGTTGCCAGTAACAAAGTAAAAAAAAAAAAAAAGGCAGCAGATAAAATATGGCAAATAAATAAAATGACGCGTGGATAAAATTAAAATGACAATATGATTAGAGTGACATTGTAGTTAAAGTGACAAGGTGATATTGTAATATTGCACATCAGGACATGTGATATTGCACTAGAGTATTGTACAGAAGATTTAAGTTATTGTAACTGTCTTAGACTTCTTATAGGGTGTTCACACGGCACATATTTGCATCGATGCTGCACCGATGTATTTTGTTGCGATATATCTTACACTGGTGTAAATTTTGCGCAGCGTTCACGCGTCACAACCCTGCTTACTAGAGAGAAGCGTGTTAGCACCGGTGCAGCCCCACTTGCGGTCACACGGCAGTTTCTGCGACCGTGCAATAGTAGCAAAAACTTTATTACTATAATTTCCTTTGATAGTAATAAAGTTTTGATATCATTTCCTTTTATTACTATCATTTCCTATCATTATTACTATCATTTGCGATAGTAATAATGTGGAAATTAAATATGCTCATGCGTGAAAATGTAATTCCTTTTCCCGGTTGTCATGGCATCACCAAGCGCCGGGAAAACAACGTGGTTGAAGACACCAGTGTTGCCAGATATTGCTGATGTTTTCCATCCCAAAATATGTTCAAATCCGCCAAAATGCACTTAAAACTGCCCAATCTGGCAACACTGGAAGACACGTAGTTCTGTTGTTGTTGATATTCGCCATTTTGGAAGCGCAAAATACCAGGATGCAAATTATGCAATGCTCGTATGTAATCAACTCTACTCACCCGTAGCAAGTCTACCCCTGTAGCGTTCAGACGTCCCATTTTATATCGGTGCTGCCCCGCAAACTAGCATTTACTCCGGAGTAAATTTCTTAAACCACCTCCCGAGGAGGGTTAGATTTGCACCGGTTTAAGCAGCTTTCAGGGGCTACACCAGTATAACTTTACCGGGGCAGCCCCGGTGCTACACCGGAGTAAAAGTTGCCGTGTGAACACCCCTTTAGAGTTCAGGAGGAGAATAACACTTGGAACAAAGGTTGCTCTCCTCCTCTGGATCTTACAGGATGGACAGCGGAACCTGCGACCAGATGGCAGCTGCTCAAATGCCAGGAACAAAGCATGAGTCGAGTCCTTAAGAATTCGATGAGCCAGGCCGCTAGCCTGCTGCTCGTACACAGTATTCAGGTGGCGAGCAGGAAGTCCAATAATCTTAGAACACACCTTGACAATATTATGCAGGTGGTTCCTATCCTGTACAGTAATGGAGTAATACCAACAGCATATAGAAAAAGCTAAAACACTTTCAATGAATGTATAATAGAATGTCAACAAGATGTTCTGACTAACAGAAAAAGAGTTCAGTTTCCTTAGTAGGTACATCCTCTGGTGGCATTTCCTCAGGATCCCTTCTGTGTTGGAAGAGAACCTCAGTTGGCAGTCCAGAATGGTTCCCAGGTATTTATATTCCTCAACTGTCTCGACCGGAAAACCGTGGACCATAGTGGTGACAGCCGCCGCCAGTTCCCTTTGGCTGCTGGAGAAGGTCACCACCATCTCCTTAGTTTTACTAACATTCAACTCCAGGCAGGAAGAGTCACACCACTCTACGAACTGCTGAAGAGCGGGTCCATGATGGAAGAGCGGGTCCATGATGGAACCGCTCTTCCATCATGGACCCGCATGAACCAGCTAGGTAGCTAATAGTAATTACTTGTAACTTTCTGACAAGTAATCTACTCACTCTCAAGGTAACCTAAACGTAATAATTTTTTTTCTAAGATAATGTTAGAACAATTGAAAAACATTACTTGCATGTATTAGATGGGCAAAGGGCGCTGTGCTGAGCTGTGAAATGTCTGACACAAGCACAATTCACAGTTCCCACCAAACGCTGTAGTAAATGCATGCGGGTCGTTTCTGACCCATGTGTGTAAACTTGATGTAGAATTACAAAAGCTGTGCTTGTTCATAACTTAAGAAAGGAAAAATAAAAATTATGATTTGTGCTAAACAAAAACAAGATATTTACTGCATATTTGGAAAAGTAAATGACAAAATGAATTTATTTCAAAAGTATATCATAGAAACACTCAGCCATACATGAAATAACCTGGAAAATGAATGCAGGTTGTTTTTGACCCATGTTGTGCATTAGAAGGGTAGTGATACAAAAAGGGTTTTTATTCAAAAAGTAAGAAAGGAAAAAATAAAATAAGGATGCATGATGATCAAAAACAAGTTAATTGAGGAATACCATGAATACTGAATGATGGAATTAATTTATTGCAAAGATATAGAAGATAAAAACTCAGCCGGGTCACTTTTGACCCATGTTTTGCATCAAAGGGTTAACATCACTTTATGCTCCTCCTACTCAAGTGAGTAGGACACTTCTTTGCTTTGCTCCTGCTTTCTTGATCTTTATTTCTATACTTTACTTTCTCATTTAATTTCCACTATTTTTTTCATTTTATTTTTCATCTTTATAAGCTTTTAATTTAATTTTAATTTAATTTCCACTATTTTTTTTTTCATTTTATTTTTCATCTTTATAAGATAAGTTAGTTTTTAAAACAAAATGCCAGGGAGCAAAAAATCCTGCAGAAAATGCATGGAACTAGAACAGAGGATTTCTATTCTGGAATCAAAGATTGATGCTCTGCCAAAGATGGACGAATTAAAAGCGATATCTCAGGAAAGGAGTACAGAAACAGTGGCTGAGAATGCAGAGATTGCACTCTGACAGACCGATGGCATTGCAGATCAAGTGGATGAATTCATCAATCAAGCTGGGCAAAATGTGAGTACAGAAAACTGGCAAATGATGGGTGGCAAGCCCAAAAATAAAAACAGAAGAGTAATTACTTCAACACCAGCTCGTTCTACAAATTACAATAGGATCTACAATCCTATGGAAAATCCACAGCCCATAAGGCTTCAGAACAAATTTGAATGCCTCAGGGATGTGGAAGAGGATTTTTCAAGCGGACAAACACATAGTAAAAAGAGATCGCACCAAGATCGAAGAGCTGTGGGAAGAGGCAAAAAGCAGCTCATAACACCACCTGATCCCACAACCCTTGTTCTTGGTGATTCCACTGTAAGACAATTAAAAGGTTATGAGATGATTATTTGTTGCCTTCCAAATGCATCCATCTCTGACACCAAAGACAGCATTTTGAAACTCGTGTCCGAGCATAAAACTATTAAACGTATTGTTGTGCATGTGGGAGCAAATTATGTTTTCAGAGAACAGCTGTTTGTCCAAGATGATTTCAGAAAACTTTTTTCTGAGCTCTATAAGACTGGAATTCAATCTTTTATCAGTGGCCCACTTCCAGCAAGAGGAAGTTTTGCTTTTTCTCTACTCTTCAGTCTTAACACCTGGCTTGGAAAAACTTGCTTTTCATTTGGTATGAACTTCATAGACAATTTTAACCTTTTCTGGAATCGCAGAGAATTTTACAAACCAAATAGCACTGAACTCAGCTGGATTGGAGCCAAAGTCTTAGTAGACCATTACAGACTTGCAATCTTTTCTCAGCCAGCATTGAGGAAAACAGTTGATAAGATGTCGCAGACTGACATAGTTACAAAGCCTAAACAATCATCTTTGCAAGTCATCATCAAGGACACACAGACATCTGACCTACAAGACTGCCAACATTCAAAGACAGACTGCCAAAAATCAGAGGACCCCATTTCGTCATCTCTATCTTCCCCCCGGATGGATTTCCCAAATAGCATGAAAAAATTGCTCCCAATGGCTACACTCTCTTTTTCCAGCCCAAATCTGTCGCGACAAGCAGTGTACCCAGTTCATCAAAATTGTGTTTGCCCAGGACTTTCAGCTGGCTACAAATCTTTTTCACCATCCAAAAGATACATGTCATCTCCAATCCTTTCACCCTCAAACCAAATGGAACATTTAGAAAGTCTTGTTTGATGTACTCTGGGTCCCTGCGAATGGGTGTAGTTTTGAAAACCAGCTGGGACCCAATGTGCCTATGCTATTCTCTATTCCTGTGTTGATAAGAAATAGAAAACATAGAGCACATTTAACCCTGGGGGTGAACCAATCTAATCTCCTTCCTGTTTTAAAACAACATCAGAGTGCACAAGCAGATATTACTTCTAGACTTTCTGTAAAGCTAGCTCTTCTGAACGTTAGATCACTTTTAAACAAGTCATTTTTAATTAATGATCTTATTTGCAAACACAATCTTGATTTTTTGCTTCTACTTGAAACTTGGCTGGATCAAGCAAATAGTGCTACCACCCTTATTGAAGCAGCTCCCCCAAATTTTAATTTTTTGAATGTTACCCGACAAGGGAAAGGTGGAGGGATCGCAAATATATTCAAAGTCTCTTTTCAATGTAAACAATCCTCACTTGGTGATTTTACGTCCTTTGAACACTTATGTGCATTTGTTACATGCTCTCCAAACATATTATTATTAACTATTTATAGGCCTCCGAGACATTCAGCCAAAGTCTTTCTTGAAGAGTTTGGTGAACTGTTGTCAGTCATTTGCTTAGAGTTTGATTGTCTTATTATATCTGGGGATTTTAACTTGCATGTAGATAATACTGATAACACTTATGCCAAAGAACTACTTGCAATTATTGACAACTTCAACCTAGTACAACATGTACAGGGGCCGACCCACTCTTGTGGTCATATTCTTGACCTCATCATCACAAAGGGTCTTACTGTTTCTACTACTGTTGTTGACCTGGCCTTATCCGATCATTTCTGTGTTTTCTTTGATGTTTCTATGTCTCCTCACATTCAGAACAGCTCAATGACTATAGGTAGGAGAGTCATAAAAGACAACACATGTGCTCTCTTTGAGCAAGCTCTCTCTCAGAACTCAACCAAAATGTCAGACTCTGTAGATGATTTACTGGAAATTTTTAATTTAAATATGACCCAAATTATGGATGATATTGCTCCATTCAAAATCAAAAGAGTCAATGATAAGCAGAAAGCACCATGGAAGCAGTACCCGGCTGTTAAACTGCTAAAGAGAGAATGTAGAAAGACTGAAAGAAAATGGCACAAATCTAAACTTCACATCCATTATCAAATCCATAAAGAGATGCTTTGCAATTATAATTATGAAATTCGTAAAGCAAGACAGTCTTTCTTCTCCAACATCATCAGCAGGAATATGAACAATGCCCGTGTGCTATTTTCAACAGTAGAGAAGCTAACTAATCCCCCACCACAATTAGCACCTGAACTTCTCTCAGTTAATAAATGCAATGAGTTTGCATCCTTTTTCAAAGGTAAAATTGATAAAATACGGCAGAATATTCCTGATAATATATCTCAGTTGCAAAAAATTGAAAAACTGCAATCACCAATGACACAGATAGATAACTTCAACACAATGTCAGAATTTTGTTTAATTGATTATGAGACTCTTGAAAAAACTGTACAAAATCTCAATTCCTCAACATCTGAATTGGACATTCTGCCCACCAACTTTTTTAAGTCTGTTCTTCATCTTATAATTACAGATGTGCTTCAAATTATAAATACATCCCTGGAGACTGGCGTTGTTCCTGTGTCCCTAAAAAAAAGCCGTTGTAAAGCCCCTACTTAAAAAAAATAATCTGGATCCTTCAGTATTAAATAATTACAGGCCAATATCAAATTTAATATTCATCGGGAAAATCCTTGAAAAAATTGTCTTCAATCAATTAACTGCCTTCTTGATATCAAACAGCTGTTTTGATAATTTTCAGTCAGGATTTCTTGCCAATCATAGCACTGAAAGAGCGCTGATTAAAGTTATAAATGACATACGTCTTAATACTGATGCAGGCAAAACATCGGTCCTGGTATTACTGGACCTCAGTGCAGCTTTTGATACTGTTGATCACAACATACTGCTATATCGACTTGAACACTGGGTTGGATTGACTGGTAAAGTTATCAATTGGTTAAATTCATACTTAAAAGATAGAAGCTTCTTTGTTACCATGGGAAATTGTTCCTCAACATCAATGTCCTTGACCTGTGGTGTCCCCCAGGGATTGATTCTTGGACCATTACTTTTCAACCTTTATATGCTCCCACTTGGGCAAATTATCAATAACAATTCAATTTTGTATCACTGCTATGCAGATGACACCCAAATTTATTTTGCTCTATCACCTAATGATTATGCCCCCCTTGAATGTCTCTACCAGTGTATCGATCAAATCAACAGCTGGATGTCACAAAATTTTCTTCAGCTGAACACAGATAAAACAGAAGTAATTCTATTTGGAAAAAAAGATGAAAGACTCAGGATTACCACTATTCTTGACAAAAAAGGGATTAAAACTAAAGAAATGGTTAAAAATCTTGGTGTTTTCATTGACAGCGAGCTAAACTTTGACAGTCACATGAAAGCAATCACTAAAACGGCATTTTATCACCTAAAAAACATTTCCAAACTAAGAGGACTTATGTCAAAAAATGATCTGGAAAAACTAATACATGCCTTCATCTCTAGTAGGGTTGATTACTGCAATGGCCTTTTCAAAGGCCTGCCAAAAAAGACCAACAAACGACTTCAGCTGGTTCAAAATGCAGCGGCTAGGGTTCTCACACGAACAAAAAGAACAGAGCACATTACTCCAATTCTAAGGTCCCTTCACTGGCTTCCAGTAAGCTACAGAATTGACTTTAAAACATTGCTGCTGGTGTACAAATCTCTAAATGGTACAGGACCCAATTACCTCTCTGATATGTTGCAGCGGCCTAACCCAATCAGATCTACCAGATCGAAACAGAAAAATTTACTATTAAAACCAGTTGTTAAAACAAAGTATGGTGAAGCAGCTTTTAGCTATTATGCAGTACAGCTATGGAACCAACTGCCAGAGGACATTAAAAATGCTCCTGCTGTTGGCAGCTTCAAATCTAGGTTAAAGACTAAGCTGTTTTCAGATGCTTTCTGTTAAATAATTAATATTGTCTTCTTTACATTTTTTATAATTTTTACTTTCTCTGCATGTTTCAAATTTACTTTAACTTTAACTTTATTCTATTTTATTCTGTTGGTTTCTTTTTTTTTCTTTTTCTCCTCCTATTTGAACTACTACTTCATTTTATTATTTTATTTCTACTATTGTTTAATTCTTATTATTTTCTTTTAATTCTTTTAATTCTTTTAATTAATTGTTTAATTCTTTTAATATTATATATTAGAATAAAAATAAAATTATTTTATGTAATTTTATTCTCTATTGTTTACTGTTTTGTTTTTACTTCTGTAAAGCACATTGAACTGCCATTGTGTATGAAATGTGCTATATAAATAAACTTGCCTTGCCTTGCCTTGCCTTTAAAGATTTAGGAACTGAGACAACCACTTATTGTGATTTTGAAACTGAAATGTCTTGCCTGATATAGGCATTCTTGCCTGATAGAGGCATATTTTTCATTTCATAATGCGCCAAATGTTTTCAATGGTCTGGAATGGTCAACAGGTCTGGACTGCAGGCAGGACAGTTTAGCACCCAAACTCTGACTACAGAGCCATATAGTTGTAATTTGTGCAGAATGCAGTTTGGAATTATTTTGCTGAAATAAGCAAGGCCTTCCCTGAAAAATAGGTCATCTCTAGATATCATTCAGCATTAATGGAGCCTTCCCAGATGCACAAGCTCCCCATGCCATGTGCGCTAATGCCTCCCCCCATACAGTACCATCATGGATGCTGGCTTTTGAACTGTGCTTCAGAAGGTGTTGGGATTCCCATAGACCTTCTGTCTCTGGAGGTACCCAAAGGTGTGAAGATCTCTGTCCCTGTAGCCACAGTTATCTATTTCAATATTTCATGGGCCTCACACCTCCAGTCACACACACACACACACACACACACAGAAACTGTTTTAACTTCCTACAGTTATTTTTTGAGAGCATGGTGAAATTGTTGTATTATTTAGCATTAATTTATGATTGATATACATGGTAGGTATTTTAACATCAAGCTCCATTAAACTGAGCCTAAGTACACCAAGTTTAAATATTTAGAGGACCTCATGTATGTTCTCCACCACTGATTATCATTGTAAAAGGCATTTTGCATGACAAATACAGACTCATCATTAACCCTCTGGGGTCTGAGGGTATTTTCTGGCACTTTAATGATTTTGGCATGCTCCAATTTTGTTGTCAATTTCAACAAATCTCAGCAGCATTTTCAAAGTCATATGACTTTTGTATTCAGCACAAGTTCAACTACAATAATATCCATGTAATATGTATGTGTGGCAGCGGGGGCGTGGTCAAGCGCCAGTTTGTGACAGGAGGGCGGAGTCAGGGAAGGTAAGTGGCAGAATCACTACACCTGATGTTAATTAACCTGTGGTTGTGTGTCTTCCCAGTGACCACGCCCTACTTAAGGAGGGAGAGCGAGAGCAGAGGCGCTCATTCCCAAACCAGATGCCGGTTGTGTGTGTGTGTGTGTGTGTGTGTGTGTGTGTGTGTGTGTGTGTGTGTGTGTGTGTGTGTGTGTGTCTGTGTTAGTTACTCGTTGTTCGCTGAAAAGTGTGGCAATAAAACCCCCAGTTTATGAACCTGATCTCTGTCCTGCCATCCTCTGTGCTCCGCCCTTCATTAGAACCGTTACAGTGGTGCTGAAACCCGGGATCTGGAGCGCAGAAGCCGAACAGCCCCATGGAGTCCTCCCCGTTCGCCGATCTGGTCCACGCCCTCGCCACGGCCCAGCAAAGCCAGCACCAGGCGCTAGTCACCCTCCGAAAGGAGCAGGAACAGCGGTTCGAGGCCCTGGTGCTGGCCCAGCAAAAAGATCGTCAGGCGTTCCGGCACCTCCTCGCGTCGGTGGGGTCCACCAATGCTCCCACCGCGGGCCCGTCCCCCTCACCCTAACAAAGATGAGTCCACAGGACGACCGCGAGGCATTCATCACGCTCTTCGAGCAAGTCACGGAGACCTCGGGGTGGCCGATGGAACAGCGTGCGGCGCGCCTCCTCCCCCTGCTAATGGGAGAGGCGCAGCTGGCCGCACTACAGCTCCCCGCCGACCGCTGGCTGGCCTATGCGGACCTTCGCCGGGCCGTCCTCCAGCGTGTGGGGCGCACCCCTGAGCAGCAGCAGCAGCACTTCCACGCTTTGCGCTTGGAGGAAGTTGGCCAGCCGTTCGCGTTTGGCCAGCAACTCCGGGACGCCTGCTGGCGGTGGTTGAGGGCCGACAACCGCGACACCGAGGGGATCATTGACCAGGTGGTGCTGGAACAATTCATCGCCCGCTTGCCAGCAGGAACCACGGAGTGGGTCCAGTGCCACTGCCCGGCATCGCTGGATCAGGCAATCGAGCTGGCGGAGGACCATTTGGCAGCTGTCCCAGCGGCAGGACAGCAGACAGCCTCTTCTCTCTCTCTCTCTCTCTCTCTCTCCCCCTCTCCTCCTGTGTCTCGTCCTCGCCCCGTTCCCCCACCGTGGAGGTGGGGGCCGGCACCACCCATGCCGGCCCGCCACACCCGTGGTGCCCTCCCATTTCTCCCTTCTGTGTCTGTCTCTCCCCACCCTCAGGTGAGTGAGCCCCAGGACACCGGTGCGGAGAGGAAGCCCGGGACGGTTTGCTGGCGCTGTGGGGAGCCGGGCCACCTCCAACAACAGGGCACAGTAATGGAGGTGGGCACGGTGGTTCGGATCCCCGATGCGCCAGGAGCCGCCCTCGATCGGGCCGGAGTGTATCGCATACTGGTGAGTATTCAAGGGGATACATATCAGGCCTTGGTGGATTCTGGTTGTAATCAGACCTCAATTCACCAAAGCCTGGTGCAAGACGAGGCATTGGGGGGAGCACAGGGGGTGAAGGTGTTGTGTGTGCACGGGGATGTTCACAGCTACCCTTTGGTGTCGGTCCACTTTTTTTTCCGAGGGGAAAAATTTATAGTAAAGGCGGCGGTTAATCCTCGCCTCACCCACTCGATAATTTTGGGGACTGATTGGCCGGGATTTGGGGAGTTGATGAGCCATTTAGTGGAGAGTGGGTCCTGTCATACTTCAGTAGGGGGAGGTCCCGGTGTCGCCTTGGCGGGAGCAGCTGTCACAGAGCCGTCTACATCATCTCCGCGTCAGAGTGAGGAGCCACAGGCTCCTCCTCCCTCTCTCGGGGAATCCCTGGCGGATTTCCCATTAGAGCAGTCGCAAGACGAGACTCTGCGACATGCGTTTGACCAAGTGAGAGTAATCGATGGCCACCGAACGCCACCCCGTCCTTCCCCTATTTTTCTATTATGAAGGATAGATTATACCGAGTGATGCAGGACACTCAGACAAAAGAGCAAATCACACAGCTTTTGATTCCAAAAAGCCGCCAGGAATTGGTATTCCAGGCGGCTCACTTTAATCCCATAGCTGAACACTTAGGGCAGGATAAGACACTAGCCTGAATAATGGCCCGATTCTATTGGCCGGGGATTCATGGCAATGTCCGTAGGTGGTGTACGGCATGCCGCGAATGCCAGTTAGTAAATCCAGTGGCCATTCCAAAAGCGCCTTTGCGCCCTCTACCATTAATCGAGACCCCATTCGAAAGAATTGGGATGGATCTCGTCGGGCCATTAGATCGGTCAACACGAGGGTACCACTTTATATTAGTTCTGGTGGACTATGCAACGCGACACCCGGAAACAGTGCCTCTCCGCAATATCTCAGCACGCAGTATTGCGGAGGCGCTGTTCCGCGTCATCTCCCGAGTTGGAATCCCGAAAGAGATTCTGACTGATCAAGGCACCACGTTTATGTCACGGACACTGAATGAACTGTATAGGTTATTAGGGATTAAGCCGATCCACACCAGCGTGTATCACCCACAAACGGACGGTTTAGTTGAACGGTTCAATCGCACCCTCAAGAATATAATTAAAAAATTCGGAAGTGAGGACGCATGTAATTGGGATAAGTGGCTCGAGCCCTTGTTGTTTTCAGTGCGAGAGGTCCCCCAAGCCTCCACGGGGTTCTCCCCATTCGAATTATTATATGGGCGTAAGACGCGCGGCATCCTAGATGTGCTGCGCGAAAATTGGGAGAAGGGACCTTCACAAAGTAAAAACGAAAAATTCAATACGTTATGGACCTGCGCACAAAACTCCACACCCTCACCCACCTAACCCAGGAGAATTTGCGGCAGGCCCAAGAACGACAAACCCGCCTGTACAACAAGGGTACGTTCCTTAGGGAGTTTGCACCGGGAGATAAAGTACTCGTACTGTTGCCCACATCGAGCTCCAAATTGATCGCCAGGTGGCAAGGACCCTTTGAGGTCACACGGCGAGTCGGGGATGTTGACTATGAGGTGAGGCAAATGGACAGGGGTGGGGCGCTACAGATTTACCACCTCAATCTACTCAAACTCTGGAACAAGGAGGTCCCCGTAGCATTGGTGTCGGTGGTTCCGGAGAAGGCAGAGCTGGGGCCAGAGGTTCAAAAGGGCGCATTGGCATTGCATACCTCTCCGGTCCCCTGTGGAGACCACCTCTCCCTGACCCAACTCGCGGAGGTTGCCCAGTTGCAGACCAAGTTTTCGGACGTGTTCTCACCCCTGCCCGGCCACACCAACCTCATAGAGCACCACATTGAGACGCCCCCGGGGGTGGTAGTGCGTAGCCGCCCTTACAGGCTACCCGAACACAAGAAAAAAGTGGTTCAGGAAGAACTCGAGGCCATGCTCGAAATGGGCATTGTCAAGGAGTCCCACAGTGACTGGAGCAGCCCGGTGGTCTTGGTACCCAAGGCTGACGGGTCGGTCCGGTTCTGTGTGGACTATAGAAAAGTCAACGTGGTGTCTAAATTTGACGCGTACCCAATGCCTCGTATTGATGAGTTGCTCGATCAACTAGGCACTGCTGGCTTTTATTCGACACTGGATTTAACGAGGGGATATTGGCAGATCCCCTTGACTCCACTATCCCGAGAAAAAACGGCCTTTTCCACACCGTTCGGTTTACACCAATTCGTCACACTTCCTTTTGGGCTGTTTGGGGCACCCACTATGTTTCAGCGGCTGATGGACAGGGTCCTCTGCCCCCATGCCACCTATGCGGCCGCCTACCTCGATGACATTATCATCTATAGTAATGACTGGCCGAGGCACCTTGAACTAGAGCCCTGCACTCCCGCAGGACCCGCGGGACCCGCCGCAAAGCAGTGCGGCGCGGGACAAATTTTGAAAGCTCATTGCGGGCGTGGGCGGGAGTGGGAGTGCACAATGCGGGCACAGGCGGGAGCGGTGATAAGCTGCAGTCCCGCTAACTAAAAACGTGTTTAAAATAAAATTTATAAATTATTAATTTATGTCTGTCATATATAATTTGTGCTGGATATTTTATTTGGCATTAATAAAAACATTTTAAGATGCCTAAATTTGCAGAGAGAGTCAGATTGCCATTGATCACCCTAACGGGCAATCCTTTGATCACTCTAATGACTCGCCATTCACACCCAGCCTCCAGTGACCCACACTAACATGATGCCTCAATGACACCTTAGATGAGCTGGTCATCAGAATTCTGATTCTGATTCTGATCCAGGAGAGGATAAATATCTCTCGTACATTTCCGATTCCTTTCCTCTTCCGTGTTTGAGATCTCCGATCATGGCAGAAGAGCAGAGCTCCTCTACTGAAGCTCACAGTGCTTCAAAAGTAAGTGCTGCTTTAAAAAGAGGTACATTTACCGTTAAAAAGTCAAGAGTCCTGAAATCGGACATTTGGAAATCATTCTCACTCGTGTACAACGCGGAGGGAAATCAGCTGCCCTTTGCTTGCTGTGATAAGTGCCAAAAGGTTCTGACATACTAGGATATTCTAGTTAGAAATGCTTTACAAATGTAAACTGGGTTAGCCTAATGTTTTGTATGGCTGAACAATAAATATACCAAATTTCCACTTGGAATTACGTGCTCGCCTGTCTTTTTTTATTGTTTATTATTATTATTATTATTATTATTATTATTATTATAGACACTGACAAAGGCAACAGCCAAAATGTTTGTCTCCTTCTGCTGCTAAAAACAACTGAAAAGAAATGTAACTAAAAGAATAAGTTCAAGAGTGCGATCCATCTCTCCTTTCACACTAATTATTCATAGGAGATGCACCACGGGAGAGTGCATACTTAAATGATTAGCCTACTTAAATAATTATTATTATTAGGTCTACATGTTGCCATTTCAACATTCCGAATTCAGAAACAAGGTAAATAATAACAAACGTGAACGTGAGCTGTAGATATTTATGCTCAAATCCACTCAAAGTAGGGGGCAGGGCACCATCACGCTGTGTCAAGACAAGAACTTTCCTGAGAAATAACGCGAACATCTGCATCATGCGGGATTTGCGGGCGGGAGCGGGACAAAATATGGCAGGCGTGGGCGGGAGCGGGACTGAAAATCATAATTCTTTGCGGGAGTGGGCGGGAGCGGGACTGCACAATGCGGGCACGGTGTCGGTGCGTGAGGGGCACTACAGCACAATCAAGAAAGAATGCTTGGCAATCAAGTGGGCGGTCCTCGCCCTCCGTTACTACCTGCTGTGGCGCCCTTTCACCCTCTGTTCGGACCACGCGCCCGTCCAGTGGCTCCACCGCATGAAGGATGCCAACGCGTGGATCACCTGTTGGTATCTGGCACTCCAACCCTTTAATTTCAAGGTGGTCCACAGGCCGGAGGTGCAGATGGTGGTGGCGGACTTCCTCTCCCGTCAAGGGGGGGGAGTCGGCTGCAGGCCGGATGACCGCCCGGCCTGAGTCAGGCGGTGGGGGTATGTGGCACCGGTCTGTGACAGGAGGGCGGAGTCAGGGAAGGTAAGTGGCAGAATCACTACACCTGATGTCAATTAACCTGTGGTTGTGTGTCTTCCCAGTGACCACGCCCTACTTAAGGAGGGAGAGCGAGAGCAGAGGAGCTCATTCCCGAACCAGACGCCGGTTGTGTGTGTGTGTGTGTGTGTGTGTCTGTGTTAGTTACTAGTTGTTCGCTGAAAAGTGTGGCAATAAAACCCCCAGTTTACGAACCTGATCTCTGTCCTGCCGTCCTCTGTGCTCCACCCTTCGTTAGAACCGTTACAGTATGTCATGACTGTACTTTAAAAAAATAACAGATTTTGTAAAAGATGTTGTAAAAAGCAGTTTTAGAACTGCGTTGGAATGTGTGGAAAAGAAAAACCATGACCTTACCCATTATGTTGAACCGTTTTGGTCACTTGGTGATTCTGTTCAGTCTTGGGAATGCATCAAGCACAAAAACTTAAATCTGCTCCATTGATTTGGACAATTAACTGACCATCAAAAAAAATTATGCCCTATTGTTTAAGGATAAAGGGTTGGCAGTGGGAGGGGTATTCAATGAGATGTGTAAAAAACAACAACATTCCATTCCATTCAATGAGGAGTGAAAACCCCTCCCACTGCCATCTCTTAATCCCATCAGATAAACTCTTAATCCCATCAGGTCAAGTCACAATGGGTAAGGACGGTCATGTTTTTCACACACTCCAACACAGTTCTAAAACTGATTTTTAGAACAGCTTCATATATCTGGAATTTGGCTCTTCAGTGTGTCTTGAAATTAACTCTTGTACCATTTTATTCAGTTCAGAGTCATAACCAACTCTGTTACAAAGTTATTCTAAATTTGCTCCCATTCCAAATTTTATTCTAAACTCAAAATAAAGCAAAATTAACTATTTTTGAGGAAAATACATTAACTCGGGGGAAAACTCCATAGTCATTTTTCCTGTGTATGCACAACAGTGCACGCATATCAACCGAGCTGCTCATAATAAATAGAAGAAATATTTACACTTGATTTGATCTTTGGCTGGATCAAGTCGAAGTATTTATTTTTTTAAAAAAAAGCACCGCTCATCAGTGTCATGGTTCTCCGAAATACTCAAGGAAATCAGTGAAGAAATGTCACTGGTGCTATCGTCCATTTTGTCGAATATGGCTGTGTACTGTAAGTGACATCACACCTTACGGAAACCATTCGGAAAGCAGCTTGGGTGTTTCCGGAAATATGTCCGCCTTTTTCCATACAAGTGTGATATAACACATCATTTCAGCCTCGTTTTACAGGTAAAGAGTTCGGGTTTATCCGTAAATCAGGATGGCATCTCATTAATACACTATTTCAGATGTATAATGAAAAAAATCGACATTGTCGCCTTAGTAGACCTTTAACCCATCTGAAGCAGTGAACACACACGTGAGCAATGAGCACACACATACCCAGAGCAGTGGGCAGCCATGCTAACAGTGCCTGGGGAGCAGTTGGGGATTAGGTGCCATGCTCAACCACACCTTAGCCTAAGGCTGCCCCATATTAACCTAACCACATGTCTTTAAAGTGTAGGGAAAACCAGAGCACCTGGAGGAAACCCATGCAGACACAGGGAGCACATGCAAACTCCACACAGAAAGGCCCCCGTCAGCCGCTGGGCTTGAACCCAGAACCTTCCTGCTGTGAGGCGACAGTGCTAACTACTACACCATCATGCCGCCCACATCCTAAAAGCATCAGGTCCTAATTGATGCACATATTTAATAGGGTTCTTTTTATGTGTTACAGACATCACTTCACATTTAGATGTATTGAAGTGCAGTTTCCAATCTTGACTCCAGTTTTAAAGATTATCCAGGTCAACTTGTAAAGAGGAGCAATCATCAGTACAGATTATTACTTTAGAACACTTAGAATCATCAGCAAATAGAACTAAAGTGTTTTCAATGAATGAAGACAAATCATTTACGGAGAGAAGGAATAGGAGTGGTCCTAGTATGCTGCTCTGTGGTACTCTGGATAGTACTGGAAGGCTGTTTGATGTGACTCCCTGCACAATACAACATTGGCTACGATTTTTCAAGTAGTTTTTAAACCACTGCGAAATCAAATCAGAGATGCCATAGTGAGGCAGTTTGTAAATTAATCTGCTATGGAAGACTATGTCAAATACTTTAGCCAGGTGTAAATAGATAACATCCATCTGCATACCCTTATCCAAGCACTGACCCACATTATGGGAGAAGGATAGCAGCTGTGTAATGGTTGATAGACCTTTAACCCTCTGGGGTCTGAGGGTATTTTTTTGGCATGCTAATGACTTTGGTATGCTCTGATTTTTTTTGTCAATTTCAACAAACCTAAGCATTATTTTCAAAGTCATGATTTTTTTGTATTCAGCTACAATAATATCCATGTAGTATGTATGTCATGATTGTACATAAAAAAACAGATAAATGAAGATGTTGTAAAAAACAGTTTTAGATCTGTGTTGGAATGTGTGAAAAAAAACATGACCTTATTCATTCTTTTGAACCATTTTGGTTACTTGAGGTGATTCTGTTCAGTCCGAGGAATGTATCAAGCACAAAAACTTAAATCTGCTCCATTGATTTGGACAATTAACTGGCCATCAAAAAAAGTTATGTCCTATTGTTTTGGGATAAAGGGTTGGCAGTGGGAGGGGTATTCAATAAGAAGTTTAAAAAATTTCCATTCCATTCCATCGAGAAGAGGGAAGCCCCTCCCACTGCCATCTCTTAATCCCATCAGATTAATTCTTAATCCCATCAGGTCAGGTCACAATGGGTAAGGTAATGTTTTTTCACACATTCCTAAAACTGATTTTTACAATAGCTTAATTTATCTGGTATTTGACTCTATTCAGTGTGTCTTGAAATTAACGCTTGTACTATCTTACTCAGTTCAGAGCCACAATAATCTCTGTTACTCTGTTACACAATTACTCTGTAATTTTGCTCCCACTCCAACTCCAACTTTTACTCTCTAAACTCAGAATCAAGCAAAATTAAGTATTTTGAGGAAAATACTTTTAACTCTGGAAAAAATTGCTCAGTCTACAGTGCACACATATCAACCGATCTGCTCATAATAAATAGAAGAAATATTTACACTTACTCAAGTTGATCTTTGGCTGGATTGAGTTGAAGTAAAAAAGAAAAAGAAAAGAAAGGTGCCGTTCATCATCAGGGTTGCAGTTCTCAAGATTGAGCCAAATCGCTGTCCTGAATCATGAAATGAATCATGAATTGAATCACTGTCCTGAATCATCTGAAGCACATAAAATCTGTGTGCCATCTCACAACAAATTTTGCCTCCAAATAGCCTGAAGTCTGTCTGACAGATTTTATCCTGTTTACATTGGGCATTCCCACCGTGAAAGAGAAACCAATCAAAACTGAATGAGTGAAAGTGATTATCCTGCTGTTACCATGTGAATAGACTTTTATGAATGCGTAATTGCACGCTCAGTGCTCTGACTCTGATGTGACTGAGGAAGATGACAAGTTTTATGTTTCATCTAATTTAGGTAATTTAAAAACTATAATATTATTTGGCAGTGGGCACCTAGGAAAGTGTAGAGAATAAAAATTTGTCAATATGTTTATCATGCTTGTATGATAAAAACAAACTCACAAAGATATTTATCTCAATACATGACCTACTCATTCACTGGCGAAGTTCTCGACCCCAAAGGGTTAAGGAAACCATATTGACAGTTGGTAAATGAATGTATGAGATGGACTTTTATAGGGTTAAAAATGCAATATTCAAGAACATTCATGGGGCTTCCTTGTGAAGAATCCAGTTCCACCAGCCCAGTGAGTTATGAACCCACTTCAGCACTACATTCACTTGAAATTCACGTACTGTTAAAGTTCCCAGACTTGACCCATGTTCTCTCTGCCCTCATGGACTCAGGAGCAGAAGGCAATTTCATCAACCTCGAGGTTATCCAGAGATTCAACCTGCCCAGAGAAGAGCTCCAATGACCAGTAAGCCTGAAGGCCATTGACAGCAGACCCATCAGGGAAGGGCTCATTACAGCTCACACCTTGCCTATAGAAATTCAGGTTGGAGCCTGATAGGTAGAATACATATCCCTGTTCGTCACCCACACAGCACATCATGCCATCGTTTTGGGTTTCCCCTGGCTACAACTCCATGATCCTCTCATCTCCTGGCAGCACAGAGAGTTTTTGCAATTTTCACTGTCATTCTTTTATGAATGCCTAAAGTTCCCACAGATCACCTTGGCTTCCACATCTGTAGAGTCCCTCACCCTGAGGTATCGAATATGTTCCTGCCTGCTAGCCCAAATTTAGAGAAGTATTCAATAAAGTGAAAGCCAGTGGCCTGCCCCCTCATCAACCTTACGATTGTGCCATCGATCGCCTCCTGGGCACAACACCTCCACATAACTGCATATATCCACTTTTCATTGCCGAACAAGCTGCCATGGAGGAATATGTTCAGGAAGCTTTACAACAGGGATATATCCATCTGTCAACATCCTTGGTATCAGCAAGCTTCTTTTTTGTGGAAAAAGGGGGTGGGAACTTTGCCCCTGCATCAATTACACAGGACTAAATTAGATCACAGTCAAGTATCCTTACCCGCTTCCCCTGATACCCTCTGCTTTAGAACAACTAAGAACTGCCCAAATCTTCACAAACCTGGATCTCAGAAGTGTGTATAATCTGGTCAGAATTCGTGAGGGGGACGAATGGAAGATAGCTTTTAGTACTACTTCTGGGCACTTTGAATACTGTATAATGCCATATGGACTTTCTTGCACTCCCCGTGTCTTCCAGTGTCTCATTAACAATGTCCTCAGAGACATGTTAGGATGTTACATTATAGCCTACATTGACAACATCATGATTTACTACCCAGATGAAGCTACTCACCATGAGCATATCAAATTGATGCTAACCCATCTCCTAGAGAACCATGTGTAAGTCAAAGCAGAAAATTGTGAATTTCACGTCACTCAGATTTCGTTCCTTGGGTACATCATCGGTGTGGAGGGCATAAGCATGGATGCCAGTGAGGTATCCACAGTCACCACCTGGCTCACATCCACCAATGTTAAGGAACTGCAACGCTTCCTAGGATTCACTAATTTCTATCGTCGCTTCATCAGGGGGTTCAGCACCATTGCCTCACCTCTCACTGCCCTGCTTAAGAAAGGTCCCAAATGCCTCCAATGGAACCAAGCTGCTGAGGAGGCCTTTGAAAACTTTAAAGCGGCTTTCACATCAGCACCCATTCTCAGACACACTCAAAAAAATGATTCTTGGCCCCAATAAACATGAAGCATTATTTTCAAGTAAATTGTAACTGAAATTGGTAAAACTGAAAGTTTATTTGATATGAATAATTAAACAGTATGTAAATATGCTCTTTACAAATGGAATGTAAACAAATCGAGTAAACTTTATCTGACGATCACACAAGAGGACAGTGGACGTGTGCCAACATGTTGTCACCAAGGTAACTGCAGTAATCTACGGGTTCGCCCACCTTGCCCTCACACACTTGACACTGTGGACAACGTGTTGATCCTGACTGATGGAGGATGATGACTGTGCTGTTTATGTGAAGGTAATATTAATTGTTTGAAATATATTGTGTTAATGGTAGTAATATGATATTTTAGAATTATATTGATTAATTACATTTTTCCGAGTTTCTCAAAGACAATGCGAATGCTTTGGCATTTATATTTTTGAAAGTCGGGTGAAGTTAGATGGGCGCGTGCCTGAAAGCATGGATATGGCTTTTAGCATGAGCTAGCAGCACTGCTTCCAGTTATAGCTGAATGCAGCTAGTGGTCGGGCTATTTTTGCCCAGGCTGCGTTATTTACTACTTTCGGTGTCCTTACGTCCGAGACGAGGCCGGGTGTCACCGTTTCCATTAGATGGGACGTGATGGCCTTAAGCTAAGGGCTAGCCCTAGGCTAACAGAGCATAGGTTTATGTACATGTTTAGTGGCTGGCACCTGCTGCTGGAGTTTGGTGCTGGCTCGCTCTACAGCGGACAAGCCGTATTATGGTCAGGCTACAGTGTTTTAAAAAACAAACATATTAATGTATTAACTTTCTTTCATCATCCTCTAAGCACCTCTCTTTTGTATTTCATCTTTCTACTTCTCCCTTCCACTCATCCTCTCATCTCCTACAATTCCTCCTTTTCTTTACATGGTCACCCTTCTTCTCTATCTCCCCTCTTTCTTACATCTTCTCCTACCCTCTGTAACATGGAGTTGGAGGGAAGCTTAGCCACAGATGCTAGTAGCATAGCTTCAACATAAATAAAGTTGCAAGGCAAGAGACAAAGTGGTGGGATTTCCACACGGTACTCATAGATAAGGACCATATAAAGCCAGGTCTCACAGCATATTCTACAACACTCACGGACAATAAAACGCTCATGGCTCATTGTCTTCTCGACAGTCCACATTACTGAAGTTGAGGAAATCAAAAGAGAGAGATGCAAGAGAAACACTTGCAGTACTAAGCGGTAAAACAATAAACTGGTAATGCTCTATTGTGATACTCTGGCTGTCACACCTCCACTTCCCAATGTCCATCTTTGTTTACCTCAACAACCTTCCTCTCCACCTCACATGGGTTATTTGTGATAAAGATCTGATAAATGTTGGAAAACGTCTTGAAAAATGGCCAGCCTTAATATTTGACATACATTCTTTTGCAGAGTGAGGACATCGAAGTCAAGAGGGACTGTGTACTACGAGGTCTTTGTGCTTATCTCAGTGAGGACAGCAGCACTCTTATCAAGGAGTACTTGGTCAGTAATTGCATTTTACTGTGAGCTTTCAGTCTTGCAATGTTTTATCAATTTATTTCAAAATGCTCAAATTGTTTTTCACCATAAGAATGTTAACTATGAGGAAGCTCAGAGAGACATCGCACAGACCACCATGGGGCTTTACGTGATCCAAAAAGAGGGTGCTGATGGTGAGGAAAAGCCAGGGGATGTTGGAGTAGTGATTGAAGGCGTGGAACTTCTATGCAAGCTGGGAAGTATTTCTTTTGGATGTGCCATGCTTTTTGGGCTCATCTACACACTCAATTTGCGCAATCCCCGAGAACTCATGGGCAGCACGGTGGTGTAGTGGTTAGCACGGTTGCCTCACAGCAAGAAGGTTCCAGGTTCGAACCCAGCGGCCGGCGAGGACCTTTCTGTGTGGAGTTGGCATGTTCTCTGCATGTCTGCGTGGGTTTCCTCCGGGTGCTCCGGTTTCCCCCACAATCTGAAGACATGCAGTTAGGTTGACGTGGGGCGGCCTTGGGCTGAGGTGCCCTTGAGCAAGGTACCTGACCCCTGACTGCTCCCTGGGTGCTCTGGTGTGGCTGCCCACTGCTCTGGGTGCGTGTGTTCACTGCTTCAGATGGGTTAAATGCAGAGGATGAATTTCACTGTGCTTGAAGTGTGCATCTGACAAATAAAGGTTTCTTCTTCTCAAATTCACATTTGAGTTCATCCAGAAAGTGTTGATGAACTTGGATGGTAACAGACTGTCCCCAAAGGTCCAAGCACTTAAAATAAAGATGCTTCAGTGAGATCACAACTTAAGGTGCTGGATAATTGAGCCAGCCACATTTGGCTTGTTGGAGCTGCATCCCTGGGGGTCAGGTGGACAGTTACCTTCAATTTGGATGCATACAGTTCTGTCATGATTGCTCCCACCCCTACCCCTCATTAACTCATTACTGTTGTTCTGCTGTTATTTCACCTTGTAACTGTTGCATGTGTTACCATGCCTTATCTTTATTGCTTGGGCATCTCTTGTGGTGAGGCTAAAAAGAGAGTCCTTGGAATTAGGACTTTTATGTTTTTATTGTTATGTATTTATTCATTTAGTTAGTTTAACTTGTACAGGTAAACAGTTTACCTGTTTATTTGCGTTATCTTATTTGGTTTTACCTTTTTCAAATTAGTTGAGGATAACTGCATTGAACTTCCAAATGGTGGTGTTTGTATATTCATGATGGGATGTATTTTTTGGTTGAATCCCTGGTGTAATGCAGTATATGCTCAGTGTCCATTTTATTAGGTACATGTGTACACTCAAATGCAGTCCAATACATGTTGTTCCAAAGCATATTTGCATAATGCCTCCTGCTTTCATTGTCGCCTGTAGTATTAACAACCTTGACTATTTTCTAATTGCAAAATGTCAAACATAATTAATGTTCCTAAAAGTTGTAAGGTACTGAATTAAAAAAAAAAACAGTTCATGCTATACTGTGTCATACTGTGCTGGTGCGCCCAAAGTCTGAATAGCGTTCATAATTTCTGTACTTATTTGTCTTTGTGTTGAGGTAGACACATACCGTGACAAGTCTTTGAACTATGTGCAAGTGCCAACACGACAGGTGTATGGCGGCATCCGTTGGTACAGACAAGTTACCAATAAAGTTGTCAGATCTATGCTGTGCGTTGCTTTGTGATTTTAACAGGAGATAGGATAACATATTTGAAATGCATTACTATTGTATATATACTTTAACACATAGTGTTTATATGAAAGTTCACCTTACCTTGAAGTGAATAAACACAAAGTTTATGTGTACGTTTGCATTAACTTTATTTAATTTATTCACACTGATTCAGCATGGTAGAAACACTTTGAATTAAATGGGACCCTTACACTGAACTTGCCTAATAAAATTACATGGAAAAACTTCATGTAATTGAAATACTTAAAGTCAACGTTTTTGGTACAATTATTTTTTTGAGTGCACCCAGATCCAACCACACCCTTCACAGTAGAAGTAGACACCTCAGAAACAGGAGTAGGAGGGGTGTTGTCACAGTGCTTTGGGGAGAAGCCCAAGCTACACCCCATGGCCTTTTTCTCTAAAAAACTTACACCAATGGAACAGAATTATGACATTGGAAATTGGGAACTTCTTTCCATAAAACTGGCCCTTGAAGAGTGGAGACATTGGCTCAAGGGGGCAACACATCTGTTTACAATCCTCACAGATCATAAGAACATTGAGTACCTGAAAACTGCTAAACAGCTAAACCCCTGTCAAGCTAGGTGGGTGCTCTTCTTCACCCGATCCTATTCTCCATTTCATATTGTCCAGGTTCCAAGAACACTAAGGCCAATGCCCTCTCCAGAATTCACACTGCCTCTAACAGTAACCCAGAGCCCACTCCTATCCTGCCACCTGAATGCTTCATCCATGCAATCACATGGGAAATTGACAAAGATCTAGCTCAGGCCCAGCCACACAATCCTCCTGAAGCCTACCCCCCGGTCTCATGTATGTGCCTCCACAATTTCGAGGCTGACTCATCACCTGGGCTCACACATCCCCAGCCACAGGACATCCCAGTAGTCAACATACCTATCAGCTCACCCGAAATAAGTGCTATGGGATTCCAGAGGACATTGTTAGTGACCAGGGTCCTCAGTTCATGTCCAGGGTACAGACCAAGTTCATGGACAAAATAGGGGTTTCAGTAAGCCTAACATTGGGGTATCATCCTCGGTCTAACAGTCAAGTAGAACATGACAATCAGGAGATCAGGTGTTTCCTCAGAGTGTTTTGCAAGGAAAACCAGAAGCATTGGGTACAATATGCCCAAAATTCATTAAAGCACTCAGCCACCCAGTTAAAACCTTTCCAGTGTGTCCTTGGTTATCAGCCACTTCTATTTCCTTGGGACGACTCACCGTCACAGAACCTGGCAGTAGACTCCTGGTTTAGAAGGAGCAAACAAGTATGGAAAGGGGTCCATCAAAGGCTAGAATAAGTAGCCGGCAGGTATAAGTGTTATGCTGACAAACACAGAGGGGAAACACCTGTATACTCTCCAGGCAACCAAGTGTGGGTGTCTACAAGGGACCTACAAAACCCCAACTCATGCCGAAAACTTCATGCCCAATACATTGGTCCTTTCAAGTTCCTCCACAGAATCAACAAGGTATCTTAAAAATTAGAGCTTCCACTACATTGCCGTATGTCACCCATGTTCCATGTGTCATGCCTAAAACCTGCCATTCAAGGACCCCTAGCAACAAACACGCCCACCAGCAAACCTCTTTCTCCCCGAGAAGTTGAGTGAGATCCAGTGTATCAGGTTCACAAGCTCCTCAACTCCCCTCATAGACAGGGCAACTTGGAATATCTCATAGACTGGGAGGGATATGGCTTGGAGGAACGCCAAGGACATGTTAGACCCACTTCTCACCCAAGAGTTCTGTCAGTAACAGCGGCAAAAATCTGAGTTCAGAGTGGCATCCAAACATGGCTACTACAGACTACACTTCCCAAGCGCCACAGCACCCCTCCTCTCTGGAATATTAGGAGCACAGCTGTTTCCCATCCTCCCAGTAATCACCTCTCTATATAAGCTCAGCAAACATTCACTCGCATTGTGAAGTATCATTCTGTGTCCTCATACCTGATCATACCAAGTCATTGTTTCTAGTTCCTGACTTCACGTGACTTTGACCCTGCTTACTGTTGATTTCTGACTTTGAACTCTCACCTGACCTCTGATAAACTTGGGGGTGTAAATTGTGTGATGCACAACTCACTTTATGCTAGGCTTACAAGGCATTAATAAGTCCCCGTAAGTCTAATTGCCTCTCACACTCAAACCAGCTCCACCTCCGTCATTAGGACAGGTACACCCTGGGGATCCTAGTCTTGTGACTGGGTGAGCAAATGGAGCACTGGCGCCAGTCTGTGAAGTAGCCTCTTTCATTCTGGAAAAACAATCTTATAAAAGGCAAAGGAAAGTTTGTTCTTACTGTGTGATTATTCACATTTGGAAGATTGAATAATGGATTGAATCACGTAAATATAACACAATAAGATGCCACTGCCTAAGAAGAATTACCATGATTTTTGGCTTGGCACTATTAATGTGTAGTGGTTAGCGCTGTCACCTCACAGCAAGAAGGTCCTGGGTTTGGGCCCCGGGGCCGGCGAGGGCCTTTCTGTGTGGAGTTTGCATGTTCTCCCCGTGTCTGCGTGGGTTTCCTCCGGGTGCTCCGGTTTCCCCCACAGTCCAAAGACATGCAGGTTAGGTTAGCTGGTGACCCTAAATTGACCGTAGGTGTGAATGTGAGTGTGAATGGTTGTCTGTGTCTATGTGTCAGCCCTGTGATGACCTGGCGACTTGTCCAGGGTGTACCCTGCCTTTTGCCCGTAGTCAGCTGGGATAGGCTCCAGCTTGCCTGCGACCCTGTAGAAGGATAAAGCGGCTAGAGATAATGAGATGAGACTATTAATGTGAGAACAGGGAAATGCGAAAGCAAGTTAGCTGATTGTGTACTCCAGTTCAAGAATCTATCCCATGATATATTCTGCATGCAGGAGGTAAGACAGAATGGAGAAGGTGAGATCTGTTTTGACGACCCTGTCCTTAAAGGATGGCGGGTGATCTATAATGGCAGGAAAATGGCCAAAGCGGGTGTTACCGTGGCTCTTGCCCCTAGACTAGTAGATGTGAACCATGTGATCGAGGGACGTATAAGCATGGTGCAAGTACTGGTACACAGGGTTAAGTTGTACATTTTCAACTGTTTTTGCCCAACTGAACAATATGCTGAATCCACCAAGCAAGCATTCTATCAAACACTCCACAAAGAGATACGACAGGCCAAAACGGACAATCCATCATTCAAGGTAATTGTCGCTGGCGATTTTAATGCTGCAATAGGGATGGAATGTGATTCGAGTAAATGGCACAGTGTCAGTCAGTTTCATGATACCGATCCCACCAGCTTCAATGGCTTGTGATTAATAGAAACAGCAGAAACCAACAACTTGTTCTTGCTAAACACGATGTTTGCTACAAAGTCTGATGAACACAGATGGTCATTTGTATCAAACCTGGGTTACAAACAGAGACTAGACTACATCATGACTGAGTGGTATGTGAAATTGGCAACTAAAAACTGCAGGGTCTTTCCCATGCAGAGCCAGCCTTTTGAGTCTGACCATCATGTGGTCATAATGCAAGCCCATTTTCCAACAAAAAGGAAGGCAAAGCAAATATTCTCTAATAAATCCCCATGTGAAGTTAACCAGAACATTCAGCACCTCAGAGATGACCCATTTGTACAAGCTGAATACAGTGCCAAACTTGACCAACTCATGGAACATGAACCAGACTTGCGGAACATGGATGACGTGGAGGAAATCATCATCAATACAATCAGACAAGCCTCCAAGGAAACAGTTCCCTCATTAGAAAAGGGCCAAACTGAAAAACCATGGGTAAACCAAGTATATCAAGAGCTCTTGCTAAAGCAATGTCACAAGAAAGACCTAATTAAAAGAAGGGCCCTTGGAAATGATGTAAAGAAACTGCATCCAGCTTAAAAATGCCTACTTTAAAACCAAGGCAGATAAGATCAACTTAGCGAGCAAGCACTGTAATGTCGAGGAGGAATTCAGACTAATGAAACAGCACACATTGATGGAAAGATCCAATAAGCTGCTGATACCGCTATTCAAGCTAGAAGACCACTTCTCTGAACACTTTGATCCACGAACATGCCATATGAGCCCCAACTGGAATTAGAATACCCAGAGAACTATCCATATAAAACTACCACCATACAATCTTCCTGACGTCGACACATCGGTCCAAGACAGCTCGGAAATTAAAGCAGGAATGAAGAGACTCAAGAATGGGAAATGCATAGGAACAGATAAAATATATACCGAACACTTGAAATACGTGATCTCTGAACGTTTCTTGGCGTACCTTGTGCTCCTAGTGAGGTTGATATGGACACATCTTCAAGTACCAAGTTGATGGTTTACGGCAAGCATCACATGTCTCTACAAATGTGGTCTGAGGTCATGCGCTGAAAATTACAGGGGATTGAGTATTATTGAAACTCTGTCAAAGATCATATTGGCGATAATCGTAGATAGACTTCATGACGCCTATGAATATATTCTACTGCCATCACAGTTTGGATTTCATACCAATAAGTCAACTAATGATACCATCTTCATATTATGTCACGTGCTTGAGAAGTCCAGGGCCCTGTACTACGAAGCGGGTTTTCTGGCTTACCAGGGTAACTTCAAGAGTAACTTGATCACGTGCAGCGTAACTTCCCGATTAACCCATACTACGAAAGTTGGCTATGTTCAAACCGAGGTATGCTGCCATGGCAACTTACGCTGCATCTCAAACCTGCTCGTCTCAGGTTATGTTCTTGGTTAACCCGAGGTTTCCGATTAACCACACCCTTTTTAAACACCACCTCTCCACCGACATTTCCTCTAGAGACAATGCCAGCGTACCTGGATGACCCGTGTGATATCGGAGCGCAGATTAGAGATGGGATTTATGGCTCTTTGATGGGATCCGCATCTTTGTGATCCGTTCTTTGAAAAGAGCCGTTCAAAAGACTGGCTCATTTGGCTCTTTTTAAATATTTATTCAGTTTTAAGAAGACCGCGTCTAAAGAAGCCAGATCCCTCTGCTTAGACAGTGACCTCAATATTTCTGGACATACCTTTTATATAAAGCAACCTAGACTTACATTATTGTAACCCCTAAATGCTCATAAATAACCATTAAAAAACAATGAGGGCTTCAATGAATGTCCATGCAGAACGGCTTTTATGTAAAAAAAAACGAACCCACTCAAGAACATAGTGTGGCAGCAGGGGCGTGGTCAAGCGCCGGTCTGTGACAGGAGGGCGGAGTCAGGGAAGATAAGTGGCAGAATCACTACACCTGAGAGCAATTAACCTGTGTTTGTGTGTCTTCCCAGGGACCGTGCCCTATATGAGGAGGGAGAGCGAGAGCAGAAGGAACTCATCCCTGAACCAGACGCTGGTTGTGTGTGTGTGCTTCTGCGTTAGATTGTTTATTGTTAGACTGAAAAGTGTGGCAATAAAGCCAAGTTAAAAACCTGATCTCTGTCCTGCCGTCCTCTGTGCTCCACCCACACATAGGGAGTCCTATACATAGTTACCAAGAACGCAAGAATATTTTATAGAAAAACACTTGTTTTACAAAAATATTTAAGTCTGAGATACAAAATAGATACAACTACAATAAATATAACAAGAACTAGTTATCACACAAGAACATTTTAATAGGAAAAAAACAAACTTCCTATATTAAAAATATTGAAATTGTAACAAAAATAGATACAACTAAGCAGTCAGATAAATAGATAAAGTTATAACAAGAACACAATATTATTTTAATAGGAAAAAACAAACTATTAATGCAAAAAATATATTATTAGAAAAATAGATACAACTAGACAAACAGATAAATAAATAAAATACACAAAAATAGAACAAACAAAATGATGATAGAATAAATTAAATGAACGTCTGTGCAAAGAAGTTTTCCCACAATATTATCATTAATATCACACAACAACATTATAAACTATATACAAAACAATTTGAACTATTAGGCAAACAGATAAAACTTGAATAAATAAAAGGCAAATAAATGCTTGCTTGCACGCGCACACCATTATGAATGATGTTTTTATATTTCATTTTCACCTGTTGCCAGGTGCATTTGGCACTGCTGTTGCCTCTGAAATGTTCACAGGACATACACCAACTTAGTCAAAGAGACTGAACAGTCAGTCATCCTAATTCATGTGACTCTGTGCACATATCAGCTTAAGTAGGCTACTCCATGAATTTACCATACCAAATTTTATTCAGGATTTTTCGGACATTAAACAAGCTATATATGACTGGGGCCACGTCGAAGGACCATTTTCTGTGACTTGTGATTGATCATGAAGCTTTCTCTCATCCTATACTTCTGTTCTGGAACATGTAGAAGGGAGAATGTACTTACGCATTTACCCAATCGGCAATTCGTTGCCAACATGCTTGCCGCTCCTTATTGGCAGCCGCTGTGTTAGATTTTGCTCTTAATGTTGTTTTGAACTCCTCGTAGCTTTGCATTATGACAGCGCATTCTTCCTCCGTGAAGTACGGCGACCGTGCCATTGTGAACAGTGGTGATTTGCGCTGATAACCTCCCCTTTAACGTGAACGCGCATTAACCCTGATTAGGTTAAACCAGGTTCAACAAATCAACTTCATAACTGGCGTCGTAGTACCGTTTAACCCCAAACAAGATAACCAGGTTTTGTCAACCCCGGTTTAGCGGGGGAACCCTGGGTTACTTCTGGGTAGGTTAACCTCCGTTCGTAGTACAGGGCCCAGTAAATCTGGGATTCCATTATTTATTGTTTTTGTTGACTTGAAGGCTGCATATGACTGGATACCACGCGAAGCCCTGATGAAATGTTTTGATATCAGACTGAAATGCCCTCAAATAGTAGCAGTCCTTAGAGCTTTATACACTAGTACAAATGTGTACATCAAAGGTTCCACCAGACTGTTTGATACTCAGGTTGGATGTAGACAAGGCGCCCTGGAGTCTCCGGCTCTTTTCAATATCTACATGGACTTTGTGGTTAGGATTGCTTGTCATGAAGTGGAGAGGTTATACCCAGAGACAGGTTTCAAAATCAATTACTGCATTCCTAACGAGGTATCACCAAGGGAACTCTGGAAAACACAAGTGCGAGAGGGGAGAATAGAATAACGGAGCTTCTGGGCTTCCAGTGATGATGTCACACTGAGAGGAATGAGGCCAAACAAACAGCTCCCTACCAAACTTTCTAAAAAGTTACTTTTACAAGGTATATTCACAGCCATTTTTAGCTGAAAATACAGTGAAGAGCTGATAAGTGTATCCAGTATAGAAATGTCGACGGACGGTGCCGAAAAGCAAAGAACTCAGAAAACGGGTCGCGGACAAGCGGCTAGCAAGGCTGCTAACAAAAATGGAGATACCCCAGATGCTAACGCAGGCCTTCCAATTGACATCGCTGCTATTGCAACAGAGCTTACAACTAAGGTGGCAGCTATCGTGGAGGAGATGTCCATGTTCTCCAGTAAATTGGATATAATTACGGCTAAGATGGAACAAGACTCACAGTGCCTGGAGGAAGCTGAAGGCCGTATATCCAACGCAGAGGACTTCATAGCCGATCTGGAGACCAGGTTCATGAATACAGAAGCCAAACTTGCTGCCCTGATTAGCCGGATGGATGACCAAGAGGTGCGCTCCTGGAGGGATAATATTCAGGTCTTCAGTGTTAAGGAGGGAATTGAGGGGAAGAACCCACTGCCCTTTTCTGAAACCTGGCTGCCCAAACTTCTTAACATGGAAACTAAAAAGGGCAGAGTTCGACTGGATAGATGTCACAGAAGCTTCAGCCGCTCCATGCCAGGTGTGCCCTGAGTCATCGTCATGAAACTCCACTACCCGACAGACAAGATAAAAATACTGGCACTCGGTAACAAACAGAAGCTGGAATACGATGGGGCCAAGATCACCATCTGACAGGATATCCCACAAAATGTCCTACAGCAGATGCAAGAAGAAGTAAGCTTTTAGATAAACTTTTGCTTTTGGCCAGAAAATGTATTTTATTTAATTGGATTCAAGAAAAACCTCCCATTGTGACTCAGTGGTATAAGGAAATCTTTAGAGTCTTACCAATGGAGAGATTAAGTGCCAAGTTAAAAGGAAACAACAATTTTATGGATATATGGCAGCCTCTGATAGAATACTTGCCCAGAGATCTAGGTGATGCTATCCAGAAAGGAAAAAGCTAATTGGATTAATCCTTTTTTTAACAGAATCCTCCTCTGTTTGTTGGTGGCTTGTCAGTGTGTTGAATGGATGTTGTCTCTTGGATATCTGACAAATGACTAGTAAGGTATACAAGACACACACAACCTTTTTTTTCTCCCCCCTCCCCTTTTTATTGTATTTATCTTTCTGCATCTCTTTTCTCCAACTCGGGTTCATGACAGTTTTCTTTTTCTTGCTGATGTTGTTGTTTGTTTATTTGTTGTTAAAAATAAAATCTGATTAAAAAAAAAGAATAATAGAGCTTCTATATGCAGACGACCAAGCCATTTTTGTGGAGTCAATTGAGGAACTACAAACCATCCTCTGGGTTTATGATAACACGTATACTCGGTTCAGACTGAAAATGCCATACACCAAAACAAAAACGATGGCCTTTAATATCGATTAAGCCGTTAAGAACCAAGAAAGCCTCATCTATGTAAATGGCACTAAAATAAAGAACATGAGAAGATTCCGATACCTAGGGTACACCATCACAAACTTCAGCAAGGACACACAGACCCTTTGCTCGAGAATTGGATCCGCATTTGAAAAATGGAACGAGCTTAAACATGTCCTTATGGATCAGCATATACACCTGTCTACTAGAGTAAAGTTCCTCACTGCATGTGTGAGACCCCGACTCTTGTACAGTGTACAGACATGGCAACTGACTAGAAAAGAATTCATAAAGATTGAGGTCATATGGAATGGATTCCTGAGGAAGATGGTGAAGGGTGGATACAGAAGACAGAAGGATGATAGAACTGAAGAACATGTGAATGATGATTGTGGCAGCGGGGGCGTGGTCAAGTGCCGGTCTGTGACAGGAGGGTGGAGCCAGGGAAGGTGAGTGGCAGAATCACTACACCTGACGGTAATTAACCTATGTTTGTGTGTCTTCCCAGTAACCGCGCCCTATTTAAGGAGACAGAGGGAGAGCAGAGGGGACGCTCTTCCCCGGACGAGAACACAGAGTGTGTGTGTGTGTTTCTCTCCCGTGATTATTGTTAGACTGAAAAGTGTGGCAATAAAGCCTTCTAATTACCTGAATCTCTGTCCTGCCGTCCTCTGTGCTCCACCCACACCTAAGGGACTTTCTACAGTGGTGCCGAAACCCGGGGATAAAGGTGGAGCACTAATCCAGCAGCCCCATGGAATCCTCACCGTTCGCCGACCTGGTCCACGCCCTCGCCACGGCTCAGCAAAGCCAGCACCAGGCGCTCGTCACGCTCCGAAAGGAACAAGAGTGGCGCTTTGAAGCCCTGGTGCTGGCCCAGCAGGAAGATCGCGAGGCGTTCCGGCATCTCCTGGTGTCGGCGGGGTCCACCAGCGCCCCGGCCGCGGGCCTGTCTCCCCTCACTGTCACCAAGATGGGCCCGCAGGACGACCCTGAGGCGTTCCTCACATTGTTTAAACAGGTCGCCGAAGCCTCGGGGTGGCCGATGGAGCAGCGCGTGGCGCGCTTCCTCCCCCTCCTGACGGGAGAGGCGCAGCTGGCCGCGCTACAGCTCCCCGCCGACCGCCGGCTGGCCTACGCGGACCTCCGCCGGGCCATCCTCCAGCGCGTGGGGCGCACACCAGAACAACAGTGCCAGCGCTTCCGCGCGCTGCGATTGGAGGAAGTCGGCCGGCCGTTCGCGTTTGGCCAGCAGCTCCGGGACGCCTGCTGACAGTGGCTGAGGGCTGACGATTGCGACGCCGAGGGAATCATTGATCAGGTGGTGCTGGAACAGTTCATTGCCCGCTTACCAGCAGGAACCGCGGAGTGGGTCCAGTGCCACCGCCCGGCGTCGCTGGATCAGGCCGTAGGACTGGCGGAGGATCATTTGGCGGCTGTTCTGGCGGCAGGACAGCCGACGACGTCTTCTCTTCTCTCCTCTTCTCTCTCTCTTTATCCCCTCCCTTCTGTGTCCCGTCCTCGCCCCATTCCCCCACCACGGAGACAGGGGCCGGCTCCACCCTAGCCGGCCCGCCGCACCCGTGGTGCCCTCCCGTTTCTCCCTTCTGTGTCTGTCTCTCCCCCCCTCAGGTGGGTGAGCCCCAGAGCACCGGTGCAGAGGGAAAGCCCGGGCCGGTTTGCTGGCGCTGCGGGGAGCCGGGCCACCTGCAACAACAGTGCACAGCAATGGAGGTGGGCGCGGTGGTACGGATCCCCGACGCGCCAGAGGCCGTCCTCGATCGGGCCGGAGCGTATTGCATACCGGTGAGTGTCCAAGGGGCTACATATCAGGCGTTGGTGGATTCTGGTTGCAATCAGACCTCGATCCGCCAAAGCCTGGTGCAAGACGAGGCATTGGGGGGAGCACAGGGGGTGAAGGTGTTGTGTGTGCACGGGGATGTTCACAGATACCCTTTGGTGTCGGTCCACATATTTTTCAGAGGGGAAAAATCTATAGTGAAGGCGGCAGTTAATCCTCGCCTTACCCACTCTTTAATTTTGGGGACTGATTGGCCATGATTTCGGGGTTTAATGACGCGCCTAGTAAAGAGTGGGTCCTGCCATTTGACAGGGGGAGGTCCCAGTGTCGCTTTGGCTGGAGCTGCTGTCGCAGAGCCATCTACGTCATCTCCGCGATGGAGTGAGGAGCCGCCGGCTCCTCCTCTTTCTGTTGGGGAATCCCTCGCGGATTTCCCATTAGAACAATCGCGAGACGAGACTCTGCGGCATGCGTTTGACCAAGTGAGAGTAATCGATGGTCAAACGCTCCAGCCGAACGCCACCCCATCCTTCCCCTATTTCTCTATTATGAAGGATAGATTATACCGTGTGACGCAGGACACTCAGATGAAAGAGCGAGTCACGCAGCTTTTAATTCCAAAGAGCCGCCGGGAATTGGTATTCCAGGCGGCTCACTTTAATCCCATGGCTGGACACCTAGGGCAGGATTAGACACTAGCCCGAATAATGGCCCGATTCTATTGGCCGGGGATTCGCGGCGATGTCCGTAGGTGGTGTACGGCGTGCCGCGAATGCCAATTAGTAAATCCAGCGGCCATTCCAAAAGCGCCCTTCAAGGCACTACATTTATGTCACGGACACTGCGCGAACTGTATGGGTTATTGGGGATTAAGCCAATCCGCACCAGTGTGTATCACCCACAAACGGACGGTTTAGTAGAACGGTTCAACCGCACCCTCAAGAATATTATTAAAAAATTTGTAAGTGAGGATGCACGTAATTGGGATAAGTGGCTCGAACCCTTGCTGTTCTCAGTGCGAGAGGTCCCCCAAGCCTCCACGGGGTTCTCCCCGTTCTAATTGTTATATGGGCGTAAGCCGCGCGGCATCCTAGACGTGCTGCGGGAAAATTGGGAGGAGGGACCTTCACAAAGCAAAAACGAAATCCAATACGTTATGGACCTGCGCGCAAAACTCCACACTCTCACCCACCTAACTCAGGAGAATTTGCGGCAGGCCCAGGAACGGCAAGCCCGCCTGTACAACAAGGGTACGCACCTTAGAGAGTTCACTCCGGGAGATAAGGTACTCATACTGTTGCCCACGTTGAGCTCCAAATTAATCGCCAAGTCGCAAGGACCCTTTGAGGTCACACGGCGAGTCGGGGACATCGACTATGAGGTGAGGCGGACGGACAGGGGTGGGGCGCTACAGATTTACCACCTCAATCTGCTTAAACTCTGGAACGAGGAGGTCCCCGTGGCGTTGGTGTCGGTAGTTCCGGAGGAGGCGGAGCTGGGGCCGGAGGTTCAAAAAGGGACATTGGCATCACGTACCTCTCCGGTCCCCTGTGGAGACCACCTCTCCCCGACCCAACTCACGGAGGTCGCCCAGTTGCAGGCCGAGTTTTCAGATGTGTTCTCGCCCCTGCCCGGTCACACTAACCTCATAGAGCACCACATCGAGATGCCCCCGGGGGTGGTAGTGCGTAGCCGCCCTTACAGGCTACCCGAACACAAAAAAAAGTGATTCGGGAAGAACTTCAGACCATGCTCGAAATGGGCATCGTCGAGGAGTCCCACAGTGACTGGAGCAGCCCGGTGGTCTTGGTCCCCAAGGCCGACGGGTCGGTCCGGTTCTGTGTGGACTATAGAAAAGTCAACGCGGTGTCTAAATTTGACGCATACCCAATGCCTCGTATTGACGAGCTGCTCGATCGACTAGGCATGGCTCGCTTTTATTCGACACTGGATTTGACGAAGGGATATTGGCAGATCCCCTTGACTCCACTATCCCGGGAAAAAACGGCCTTTTCCACTCCGTTCGGCTTACACCAATTCATCACACTTCCTTTTGGGCTATTTGGGGCGCCTGCTATGTTTCAGCAGCTGATGGACAGAGTCCTCCGGCCCCATGCCACCTACGCGACCGCATATCTGGACGATATAATCGTTTATAGTAACGACTGGCAGCGGCACTTGCAACACCTGAGGGCCGTCCTTAGGTCGCTGAGGTGGGCGGGTCTCACTGCCAACCCGAAGAAGTGTGCGATTGGGCGGGTGGAAGTACAGTATCTGGGCTTCCACTTGGGCAACGGGCAGGTGCGTCCCCAAATTAATAAGACAGCAGCGATTGCGGCCTGCCCGAGGCCCAAGACCAAAAAGGGGGTGAGACAGTTCCTGGGGCTGGCTGGCTACTATCGTAGGTTTATATCTAATTATTCAGACGTCACCAGCCCGCTGACTGACCTCACTAAAAAGGGGGCGCCAGATCCGGTCCAGTGGACGGAGCAGTGCCAGCGGGCTTTCTCTGAGGTAAAGACTGCACTGTGTGGGGGGCCACTATTACACTCCCCTGACTTTTCTCTCCCTTTTGTGTTGCAGACCGACGCATCGGACAGAGGGCTGGGGGTGGTGTTGTCCCAGGAGGTGGAGGGGGAGGACCGCCCCATCCTGTACATTAGCAGGAAGCTGTCGGTGCGTGAGGGGCGCTACAGCACTATTGAAAAAGAATGTCTAGCGATCAAGTGGGCGGTCCTCGCCCTCCGTTACTACCTGCTGGGGCGCCCTTTCACCCTCTGTTCGGACCACGCGCCCCTCCAGTGGCTCCACCGCATGAAAGATGCCAACGTGCGGATCACCCTTTGGTATCTGGCACTACAACCCTTCAATTTCAAGGTGGTCCACAGGCCGGGGGCACAGATGGTCGTGGCAGACTTCCTCTCCCGTTAAGGGGGGGGGGAGTCGGCTGCGGGCCAGATGGCCGCCCGGCCTGAGTCGGGCGATGGGGGTATGTGGCAGCGGGGGCGTGGTCAAGCGCCAGTCTGTGACAGGAGGGCGGAGCCAGGGAAGGTGAGTGGCAGAATCACTACACCTGACGGTAATTAACCTGTGTTTGTGTGTCTTCCCAGTAACCGCGCCCTATTTAAGGAGACAGAGGGAGAGCAGAGGGGACGCTCTTCCCCGGCCGAGAACACAGAGTGTGTGTGTGTGTTTCTCTCCCGTGATTATTGTTAGACTGAAAAGTGTGGCAATAAAGCCTTCTAATTACCTGAATCTCTGTCCTGCCATCCTCTGTGCTCCACCCACACCTAAGGGACTTTCTACAATGATAAACAGGATTGGAGATTCAAACTCTCAAATGCAGACCTACGCTGCATTACTAAGACAAAGCTGATCAAGTCCTTCTGCTTATACCAACGATTAAAATACCTGGCGCATGTCTGCAGGATGGATAACAGAGACATAAGGAAACAAATACTTTTTGATGAATGCTCCCCAAGTTGGATGAGGTTGGAGAGACTGTTGGGGATAGATGCCCCGCAGATAAGGAGAATGATGATGGATAGGACAAAATTTCAGTGTCTATTGGATACAATAGATGCACCCTAAGGAGTCAAAATCTCCAGAAAAGGGAACACGATAATGATGATGAAGATGTACATTGACCAACCCTTGCTCAAGCCTGATTATGCCTTTTGGATTTGGCTACCAGTTTGCAACGCACCCACTCTCCCCTGCGCCTGCATCTGTAAGTGCCTGAACTTTGACACAGGGCAATTGCAGTGATTGGCAAATGAAGTTTATTTTTGGGTTTTGTTTGACTTTAATGTATGTTCTGTGTTGCAAAGAACTGAACCACATAGAGCCGTGTGTGTGTGTCTGTGTGTGTGTGTGTGTGTGTGTGTGTGTGTGTGTACTGGTTAAACTATTGCCTGTCTCCTCAATTCCCCTTGAAGAGTTATACAATATATTCAATTTTTTCTTCACATATATCTTTTGAAACCAATACCAAAGGCACAACACTATTTAATGTCTTAAAATGTAATAGTCATGGTCTTTATTTATGTTTCTCAAATTGCGTGTTCAAACTCCATGTGAACAGAACCCAGATGTGAAGATATCTCACGCATGCACACTAGGAGTCAATATATTAGAAGCTATGCACATGTGGCTAAAAAAATCTAATAAATAAAAGTAGCAAGAAGTCCATCTATTATCCATAACTGCTTATCCTGTGCAGGGTTATGGGCAAGCTGGAGCCTATCCCAGCTGGCTATGGGCAAGAGGCAGGGTACACCCTGGGCAAGTCACCATTGCAGGGCTGACACATAGAGACAAATGCCGCTTTTCCACTACAAACGCGGCTGAGCCGTGCCGTGCCGAGTCGAGCTGAGTCGAGCTGAGCGGGGCTGTTGGAGTTGCATTTCGACTACAACCGCGCTGAACCGTGCTGGCTGGAAGTGGGTGGACACATTGGGTGGAGTTAGCGAAAGTGGGTGGACGTCATGTGATGCCGTTAAGCAGCGCAAACAGTGACATCAGTGACAGTGGCGGAACAAGTCAGAGCTGGGCCGGGGGCGGGGCAAATGACCGGGCCCTTTATTAAAGCTTATCATAACATCATTTTAGGCTACAAAATGCCCGCAACTGCGGTGTTTACCAATTTCAACACTACCGGGTGCAACTATGTTATTTAGTACATCAAGTCCTTCAAACGAACATGTAACTCAGAAACAAAAAACATTAGGATACTGTACATGGCTCATAATAAAACATCAATAGCCTATACTGCGCACATTATTTGAAGGGCATACGAATGAGCGCTCAGAGGTTGCAACGCTGACAGGAAGAGTCAGAAATAAAAGGAGGGCGGTGCAAACCTCACTGAATGCACTGTGTTTACCAATTTCAACACTACGGGGTGCAACTATGTTATTTTGTACATTAAGTCCTTCAGACGAACATGTAACTCAGAAACAAAAAAACATTCGGCGACATACTGTACATGGCTCATAATAAAACATCAATAGCCTACTGCGCGCATTATTTGAAGGGCATACGACGAGCCTTGCGCTCCGCGAACTCGTCCACGATGCTCTGTATGTCACTGATTCAGTGAGCTTTTCAGCGGTAGTCTCACGACCCGGATAGTAAACAATAAACATGGAGGACATGGTGTCGTTAGTGTTGCTGGTCTCGGTGCTGTGGCTTGTTGTCACCGACAACGCGGACAGATACTGGCAAGAGCGTATAGATGAGGCGAGGCGCATAAGGCTTCAGAAATTCTCGTAATTCATAATTATTCTTCTTCCGGGTTTGCGGTGTTTACAGATCCCAGCGCGCTCGCGGGGCGTGTGTGGGCATGTGAGGACACTCCTCCTCACCAATCAGTGCACAGGGGAGTGTCTGCTCACGCCCCCAACCTCAGTCGGCACGGTTTGGCTCGCTTCAGCCCCACTCCAAAACGGTGCGAGTTTTAGGGGCTAAGCAGGGCTGAAACGAGCTGAGTCGTGCTGGTTTTTGGTAGTCGAAACGCGAGCCGTGTCGGGCTGAAGTGAGCTGAAGCGAGCTGAAGTGAGCTGAAAAAGGGTAGTGGAAAAGGGCCAAAACAAACAACCATTCACACTCAGACCTGTGGTCAGTTTAGAGCCACCAATTAGCCTAAGCTACATGTCTTTGGACTGGGGGGGAGCCAGAGCACCCAGAGGAAACCCACGCAGACACAGGGAGAACATGCAAACTCCACACAGAAAGGCCCCCATCGGCCACTGAGCTCGAACCCAGAACCCTCTTGCTGTGAGGCGACAGTACTACCCACTACACCAATGTGATGCCCCAGTAGCAAGAAGTGTGTTGTCAAATGCTGACCAACACTAAGTCACTAACCTTGTTGGACTATATCCCCACAGGAATCTGTATGCTTTATAAAACCAGAAGCATTATAGTAGGTAAGTAAGGCTAATATTTATAAAAGTCTGCTATTTGGGTGTAAGTGTTCTATGCACAGCAACACATAAACAGATCACCACAATAATCTACACATTGAAAACCAAGAGTCTCCTGATTATTCCTATAACAGATTTGTGGCATTAAAATGATTTCATTTGCTAAAACTGATTAAAAATGCCCATGTGGTCATTTTCCATTCCATTGGTGGAAAGGAAGACCAGTGTACTGACAAAAAAGGGTTAAATCATAGCCATGTTTAAAACATATTACAGGCATTGATCGGACAATCTTATCCAGAGCAACGTACAACAAGCACACACATACCCAGTGCCTAGGGAGCAACTGGGGGTTAGAAGCCTTGCTCAATGGCACTTCAGCCATGGACTTTCAGCAACCCTTTGGACCCAAGGCTACTTCTCCACACCTTAGGCCACAGGAACGAATTATGAAAACATGCCCATAATTTCACTAAAATGAGGGAATTAATTAGTTATCTGGAAATAACAGTGCCTGCCAATATTTTTTTTTTACATTTATATGAACATTTGTTGATTAAAAACCAAATGACAGAGACAAATGTTTATGAGTCATTAACTGAAGTTTATTATAGTGTCCTAAAGGCAAGCCTATGCAGATATTTACAAACTAAAATTAGTCTTATGCATACATTGCATACCCCTATCAGGAAACACTGTTTTGCTGGCCTGGGCTTGCGCACTGAAGTCTCGTAGCCCTCACTGCAGTATCTTTATTTATTCATAACATTACACAGTGAAATCCCTTCTCTGCATTTAACCCATCTGGGGATGTGAGCACATACCCAGAACAGTGATGCCCAGGGAGCAGTTGGGGGTTAGGTGTCTTGCTCAAGGACATTTCAGCCATTCCTGCTGGTCCAGGGAATCAAACCGACCTTTAGGTCTCAAACCTGCTTCTCTAACCTTTACACCATGGTTTCCCCATTGTTCCTTTCTATATGCTTACAGATTTCATATGAAAGGGGGTGAATACCTATGTACACTCCAGATTACTGGGGTTTTTTTTCATCTTAATTATTGTTTGTCACAATAAAGCAACAATTTTCACCTTTAAAGTGGTAGGCATGTTGTGTAACTCAAAGGATGCTAGCCCCCCGCCAAAAAAAAAGACATCTTAATTCCAGCTTGTCATGTGACAAAACAGGACAAACACCAAGGGGGATGAATACTTTTCCAAGACAATGTATATCATGGAAAACAAAAGCTTTCTGGGTGGCACGGTGGTGTAGTGGTTAGCGCTGTCGCCTCACAAGCAAGAAGGTCCGGGTTCGAGCCCCATGGCCAGCGAGGTCCTTTCTGTGCGGAGTTTGCATGTTCTCCCCGTGTCCGCGTGGGTTTCCTCTGGGTGCTCCGGTTTCCCCCACAGTCCAAAGACATGCAAGTTAGGTTAACTGGTGACTTGAAATTGACCGTAGGTGTGAATGTGAGTGTGAATGGTTGTCTGTGTCTATGTGTCAGCCCTGTGATGACCTGGCGACTTGTCCAGGGTGTACCCCGCCTTTAGCCCGTAGTCAGCTGGGATAGGCTCCAGCTTGCCTGCGACCCTGTAGAACAGGATAAAGCGGCTAGAGATAATGAGATGAGATGAAAAAAGCTTTCTGGCTTTCTTTGCTAATTTTAAACACAGTGTGGGGGACATCCATAGCATTCGGCTTCTTAGCTCACAAGAAGTTGCTACAGAGCTAACAAGTGAGATATTTTGCTTTTCTGAGGTACCTTATCAGCTTGACTCATCATGAACAAAATATCTGCTGAAATATAGGCATCAATTAATCCACAGGGCAGCTCATAACTCACGATCTCAGCAAATTTCCACTGCATTTTTTTTGTCCTGAAGCATTTATCCATGTTGGCAGCCATTTTGAAAAAAAAAACCCACAATACTTCTGAAATTCTCCAAAGGGGTTAGCCTAACTTGACGCTAGGGATATAAAACTGTCCCCAGTTGTCTATGGAAAAAGTAGTTATTATGAATGGCAATTAAAAATTAAATGAGCAGACCTATCAATTAGCTGAACAGTGCCTTGCAAAAGTATTCATCACCCTTGGTGTTTGTCCTGTTTTGTTGCATTACAAGCTGGTATTAAAATGGATTTTTGGAGGGTTAGCACCATTTGACTTCCACAACACACCGACCACTTTAAAGGTGCACATTGTTTTTTTATTGTGACACAAACAATAATTAAGATGAAAAAACAGAAATCTGTAGTGTGCATAGGTATTCACCCCCCAAAGTCAATACTTTGTAGAGCCACCTTTTGTTACAATTACAGCTACAAGTCTCTTGGGGTATGTCTCTATTAGCTTAGCACATCTAGCCACTGGGATTTTTGCCCATTCCTCAAGGCAAAATTGCTCCAACTCCTTCAAGTTAGATGGGTTGCGTTGTTCTACAGCAATCTTCAAGTTATGTCACAGATTCTCAATTGGATTGAGGTCTGGGCTTTGATTAGGTAATTCCAAGACTTTTAAATGTTTCCCTTTAAACCACTCTAGTGTAGCTTTAGCAGTCTGTTTAGGGTCATTGTCCTGCTGGACCATGAACTTTCATCCCAGTCTCAAACCTCTGGCTGACTCAAACAGGTTTTCCTCCAGAATTGCCCTGTATTTAGTGCCATCCATCTTTCCTTCAGTCCTGACCACCTTTCCTGTCCCTGCAGATGAAAAACATCCCTACAGCATGATGCTGCCACCACCATGCTTCATTGTAGGGATGGTGTTCTCAGGGTGTTGGGTTTGTGCCACACATGGCATTTCCCAAGATGGCCAAAAAGTTAAATTTTTGTCTCATTTGACCAGAGAATCTTCTTCCATGTGTTTGGGGAGTCTGCCACATGCTGTTGGGCAAACTCCAAATGTGTTTTCTTCAGCAATGACTTTTTTCTGGCCACTCTTCCATCAAGCCCTACTCTTTGGGGTGTACAGCTTAAAGTGGTCCTATGGACAGATACTCCCATCTCTGCTGTGGATTTTTGCAGCTCCTTCAGTGTTATCTTTGGTGTCTTTGTTGCATCTCTGATTAATGCCCTCCATGCCTGGTCTGTGAGTTTTGGTGAGCGGCCTTCTCTTGTCAGGTTTGTAGTGGTGCCATGTTCTTTCCATTTTGCAATAATGGATTTAATGGTGCTCCATGGGATATTCAAAGTTTGGCATATTTTTTTATAACCCAACCCTGATCTATACTTCTCCACAAGTTTGTCTCTGGCCTGTTTGGAGTGCTCCTTGGTTCTCACGTTGCTTGCTTAGTTGTGTTGAAGAGTCAGGGTCCTTCCAGAACAGGTTGATTTATACAGACATCATGTGACAGATCATGTGACACTTTGATTGCACATAGGTGGATCTTAATCAACTAATTATGTGACTTATGAAGTAAATTGGTTGGACCAGCTCTTATTTAGGGGTTTCATACGAAAGGGGGTGAATACCTATGCAGACTCCAGATTTCTGTTTATTCTTCTTAATTATTGTTTGTGTCACAATAAAAAACAATGTGCACCTTTAAAGTGGTCGGCATGTTGTGGAAATCAAATGGTGCAAACCCTCCAAAAATCCAATTTAATTCCAGCTTGTAACGTGACAAAACAGGACAAATACCAAGGGTGATGAATACTTTTGCAAAGCACTGTATACAAGACGGATACAAAGTTGGTTTTGGGTCAATATCTCAAAAACTGTGGGTGAAGAAAGGGCTAGAAATTTCTGGCAATAATAAAAATTAAAGAACAATATATGATTGTTTCGCAATACATGGTGTATATTGTATGGACACAAGTGTTTTACTGGGAATTATGCCACTTGTATTTATCATAAGAGCTACATCCAGGACATGGAGAATGAAAACTGTTATATAAATCTAGATATGTTACTCATGAGAAAATCGATGAATTGTTTTGATAAGTGTGGGTACTTCTTGTTTGGCAATGTGTCTATATAATAAAAATTAAATGACATGCTGGCTTGAAAATATGAATTTTATTTTCTCATGTTGAAAAACTCACATTTTTCATACAAAATATATCACTGATCTGAGTGATATATTTAAACTAGACTACATTTTTGCAGAGAAAATTCAAAGGGTGCTTGCTGAGCTGTAGCAGAGGGTTACTAACAGTAAATGAATTAGACATGAGACTTCACGATTGTGGCAGCGGGGGCGTGGTCAAGCGCCAGTCTGTGACAGGAGGGCGGAGCCAGGGAAGGTGAGTGGCAGAATTGCTACACCTGACGGTAATTAACCTGTGTTTTGTGTGTTTTTCCAGTAACCGCTCCCTATTTAAGGAGGCAGAGGGAGAGCAGAGGGGAGCGCATCCTGGGACAAGAACACAGAGTGTGTGTGTGTTACGCCGCATGTTAAGAATTGGCGATTTAGACTGAAAAGTTGGGAAATAAAAAGCCTTGTTGCATCCAAAGCGTTGTCCTGCCGTCCTCTGTGCTCCACCCACACTTCGAAAGCGCTACAACGATCTAAAATCTGTTTTAACTGACTGAGCTCACAGTGTGATTGTGCCCTCACAGCAAGCCATTACCATCAAGCATGCTAACATGCTAACTGTTAATATGTGAACAGCTAGCATACCAACATGCTACTGTTAACATGCTTACAGATAGCATGCTAACAATTCACATGCAAACAGCTAGCATGCTAGTATGCTAACAGCTAACACACTAAAATGCTATAGCTAACATGCTAACTGTTTGCATGCTAACAGGCAAATGCTAACATGGTAACAACTAACATATTAACTGTTAGCATGGTAACATGTTAATGTTAACATGCTGATAGCTATCATGCTAACTATTAGCATGTTAACATCCTAATGCTAACATCTAACATGCTAACAGCTCACTTGGTAACAGCCAGCATACTAACGTTAAGATTTATATGTTAACAGCTAGCATGCTAACAAACTATGGCTAACATGCTAATTGTTAACATGTTAACATGTTACCAGCTAGCATGCCAACATGCTAACAGCTGATATGCTAACAGCTAGCATGCTAACATGCTTACAGCTAACAGTTGGATAACATTCTATCAGCTAGCATGCTAAGATCCAAATGGATAACATGCTAGCAGCCAGCATGGTAACATACTTATGGCTAATATGTGGTGTGTGTGTGTGTGTGTGCACGCGCATGCAGGTGTTCCTAATAAAGTGGCCATTGTGCTGAAGTTGATTTGTTATCAATGTCTCAAATTAGCAAATCTTCACCAAATACATCATCACTTATGGGGAAATGGAGGGATGACTCAGTCAAGCCTCAAATAATTGGTGGCAATGGGGAGGGAAAAGGGATGGATGAAAGGCATGACAAAGATGAGTGCGGGTCAGACCTGGTATCATGTGTGTGATGGGTGATTTGGCCTGAGGTGCCGTATAAAGTTTGGTAGATGTGTGGTGAAGTGTTACTGAGCATAACACCATTCATTTAAATGGGGCCAAAAAGCAATGGAAGCCTATGGAGGGAAAAAGGGATGCGTGAAAACCAAGGAAAAGACGAGTGCATGTCTCAGATGAAGGGACGGATATGTGCAGGGACTCAGCCTGACAGATCATGTGAAGTTTCATGAAGTTTGGTCACTCGGTTCAAAAAATGGGTACTTTATTAAGAATAGTTGCATGTGCACATGTACACACACTGTGAGTGGCAGAATCGCTACACCTGACGGTAATTAACCTGTGCTTTGTGTGTTTTCCCAGTAACCGCTCCCTATTTAAGGAGGCAGAGGGAGAGCAGAAGGGAGCGCATCCCGGGACAAGAACACAGAGTGTGTGTGTGTGTATTACGCCACATGTTAAGAATTGGCGATTTAGACTGAAAAGTTGGGAAATAAAAAGCCTTGTTGCATCCAAAGCGTCCTGCCGTCCTCTGTGCTCCACCCACACTTCAAAAGCGCTACAGTGGTGCCGAAACCCGGGACAAAGGTGGAGCACCAACCTTGCAGCCCCATGGAATCCTCCCCGTTCGCGGACTTGGTCCACGCCCTCGCCACGGCTCAGCAAAGCCAGCACCAGGCACTCGTCACGCTCCGAAAGGAGCAGGAGCGACGTTTCGAAGCCCTGGTGCTGGCCCAGCAGGAAGATCGTGAGGTGTTCCGGCATCTCCTCGCGTCGGCGGGGTCCACCAGCGCCCCGGCCGCGGGCCTGTCTCCCCTCACCATAACCAAGATGGGCCCGCAGGACGACCCCGAGGCATTTCTCACCTTGTTCGAGCAGGTCGCCGAAGCCTTGAGGTGGCCGATGGAGCAGCGCGCGGCACGCCTCCTCCCCCTCCTAACGGGAGAGGCGCAGTTGGCCGCACTACAGCTCCCCGCCGACTGCCGGCTGGCCTACGCGGATCTTCGCCGGGCTGTCCTCCAGCGCGTGGGGTGCACGCCCGAACAACAGCGCCAGCGCTTCTGCGCGCTGCGGTTGGAGGAAGTCGGCCGGCCATTCGCATTCGGCCAGCAGCTCCGGGACGCCTGCTGGCGGTGGCTGAGGGCCGACGATCGCGACGCCGAGGGAATCATCGATCAGGTGGTGCTGGAGCAATTCATCGCCCGTTTACCAGCCGGAACCGCGGAGTGGGTCCAGTGCCACCGCCCGGCGTCGCTGGATCAGGCCGTAGGACTGGCGGAGGATCATTTGGCAGCTGTTCCGGTGGCAGGACGGCCGACGACGTCTTCTGTTCTCTCCTCTTCTCTCTCTCTTTCTCCCCTCCCTTCTGTGTCCCGTCCTCGCCCCATTCCCCCACCATGGAGGCGGGGGCCGGCTCCACCCCAGCCGGCCCGCCACACCCGTGGTGCCCTCCCGTTTCTCCCTTCCGTGTCTGTCTCCCCCCCCCCTCAGGTGAGTGAGCCCCAGAGCACAGCTGCAGAGGGAAGGCCCGGGCCGGTTTGCTGGGGCTGCGGGGAACCGGGCCACCTGCAACAACAGTGCACAGCAATGGAGGTGGGCGCGGTGGTGCGGATCCCCAACGCGCCAGAAGCTGCCCTCGATCGGGCCGGAGCGTATCGCATACTGGTGAGTGTACAAGGGGCTACATATCAGGCATTGGTGGATTCTGGTTGCAATCAGACCTCGACCCGCCAAAGCCTGGAGCAAGACGAGGCATTGGGGGGAGCACAGGGGGTGAAGGTGTTGTGTGTGCACGGGGATGTTCACAGATACCCTTTGGTGTCGGTCCACATATATTTCAGAGGGGAAAAATCTATAGTGAAGGCGGCGGTTAATCCTCGCCTTACCCACTCTTTAATTTTGGGGACTGATTGGCCGGGATTTCAGGGTTTAATGACGCGCCTAGTAAAGAGTGGGTCCTGCCATTTGACAGGGGGAGGTCCCGGTGTCGCTTTGGCTGGAGCTGCGGTCGCAGAGCCGTCTATGTCATCTCCGCGACAGAGCGAGGAGCCGCCAGCTCCTCCTCTTTCTGTTGGGGAATCCCTCGCGTATTTCCCATTAGAACAATCGCGAGACGAGACTCTGCGACATGCGTTTGACCAAGTGAGAGTAATCGATGGTCAAACGCTCCAGCCGAACGCCACCCCGTCCTTCCCCTATTTTTCCATTATGAAGGATAGATTATACCGAGTGACGCAGGACACTCAGACGAAAGAGCGAGTCACGCAGCTTTTAATTCTAAAGAGCCGCCAGGAATTGGTATTCCAGGCAGCTCACTTTAATCCCATGGCTGGACACCTAGGGCAGGATAAGACACTAGCCCGGATAATGGCCCGATTCTATTGACCGGGGATTCGCGGCGACGTCCGTAAGTGGTGTACGGCGTGCCGCGAATGCCAGTTAGTAAATCCAGCGGCCATTCCAAAAGCGCCCTTGCGCCCCTTACCATTAATCGAGACCCCGTTCGAAAGAATTGGGATGGATCTCGTAGGGCCATTAGATCGGTCAACACGAGGGTACCGCTTTATATTGGTTCTGGTGGACTATGCAACGCAATACCCGGAAGCGGTGCCTCTTCGCAATATCTCAGCACGCAGTATTGCAGAGGCCCTCTTCCACGTCATCTCCCGGGTTGGAATCCCGAAAGAGATTCTGACTGACCAAGGTTTATGTCACGAACACTGAGCGAACTGTATAGGCTACTGGGTATTAAGCCGATCCGCACCAGCGTTTATCACCCACAAACGGACGGTTTAGTTGAACGGTTCAATCGCACCCTCAAGAATATAATTAAAAAATTCGTAAGTGAGGACGCACGTAACTGGGATAAATGGCTTGAACCCTTGTTATTTGCAGTGCGAGAGGACCCCAAGCCTCCACGGGGTTCTCCCCGTTTGAATTATTATATGGGCGTAAGCCGCGCGGCATCTTAGATGTGCTGCGGGAAAATTGGGAGGAGGGACCTTCACAGAGTAAAAACGAAATTCAGTACGTTATGGACCTGCGCGCAAAACTCCACACGCTCACCCACCTAACTCAGGAGAATTTGCGGCAGGCCCAGGAACGGCAAGCCCGCCTGTACAACAAGGGCATGCGCCTTAGAGAGTTCACTCCGGGAGATAAGGTACTCGTCCTGTTGCCCACGTCGAGCTCCAAATTAATCGCCAAGTGGCAAGGACCCTTTGAGGTCACACGGCGAGTCGGGGACGTCGACTATGAGGTAAGGCGAACGGACAGGGAGGGGGCACTACAGATCTACCACCTCAATCTGCTTAAACTCTGGAACGAGGAGGTCCCCGTGGCGTTGGTGTCGGTAGTTCCGGAGAAGGCAGAGCTGGGGCCGGAGGTTCAAAAAGGGACATTGGCATCACGTACCTCTCCGGTCCCCTGTGGAGACCACCTCTCCCCAACCCAACTCACGGAGGTCGCCCAGTTGCAGGCCGAGTTTTCGGATGTGTTCTCGCCCCTGCCCGGTCGCACTAACCTCATAGAACACCACATAGAGATGCCCCCGGGGGTGGTAGTGCGTAGCCGCCCTTATAGGCTACCCGAACACAAGAAAAAGGTGGTTCGGGAAGAACTTCAGGCCATGCTCGAAATGGGCATCGTCGAGGAGTCCCACAGTGACTGGAGCAGCCCGGTGGTCTTGGTACCCAAGGCCGACGGGTCGGTCCGGTTCTGTGTGGACTATAGAAAAGTCAACGCGGTGTCTAAATTCAACGCGTACCCAATGCCTCGTATTGATGAGCTGCTCGATCGACTAGGCACGGCTCGCTTTTACTCGACACTGGATTTGACGAAGGGATATTGGCAGATCCCCTTGACTCCATTATCCCGGGAGAAAACGGCCTTTTCCACACCGTTCGGCTTACACCAATTCGTCACACTTCCGTTTGGGCTGTTTGGGGCACCCGCTACGTTTCAGCGGCTGATGGACAGGGTCCTCCGGCCCCACGCCACCTATGCGGCCGCTTATCTGGACGATATTATCATTTATAGTAATGACTGGCAGCAGCACCTGCAACACCTGAGGGCCGTCCTTAGGTCGCTGAGGCGGGCGGGTCTCACTGCCAACCCGAAGAAGTGTGCGATTGGGTGGGTGGAAGTACGGTATCTGGGCTTCCACTTGGGCAACGGGCAGGTGCATCCCCAAATTAATAAGACAACAGCGATTGCGGCCTGCCCGAGGCCCAAGACCAAAAAGGGGGTGAGACAGTTCCTGGGGCTGGCTGGCTACTATCGTAGGTTTATACCTAATTATTCGGACATCACCAGCCCGCTGACTGTCCTCACTAAAAAGGGGGTGCCAGATCCGGTCCAGTGGACGGAGCAATGCCAGCGGGCTTTCTCTGAGGTAAAGGCTGCACTGTGTGGGGGGCCACTTTTACACTCCCCTGACTTCTCTCTCCCTTTTATGTTGCAGACGGATGCATCGGACAGAGGGCTGGGGGCCGTTTTGTCCCAGCAGGTGGAGGGGGAGGATCGCCCCGTCCTGTACATTAGTCGAAAGCTGTCGGTGCGTGAGGGGCGCTACAGCACTATTGAAAAGGAATGCCTGGCGATCAAGTGGGCGGTCCTCGCCCTCCATTACTACCTGCTGGGGCGCCTTTTCACCCTCTGTTCGGACCACGCGCCCCTTGAGTGGCTCCACCGCATGAAGGATGCCAACGCGCGGATCACCCGTTGGTATCTGGCACTCCAACCCTTCAACTTCAAGGTGGTCCACAGGCCGGGGGCGCAGATGGTCGTGGCGGACTTCCTCTCCCGTCAAGGGGGGGGGAGTCGGCTGCGGGCCGGACGGGCGCCCGGCCTGAGTCGGGCGGTGGGGGTATGTGGCAGCAGGGGCGTGGTCAAGCACCGGTCTGTGACAGGAGGGCGGAGCCAGGGAAGGTGAGTGGCAGAATCGCGACACCTGACGGTAATTAACCTGTGTTTTGTGTGTTTTTCCAGTAACCGCTCCCTATTTAAGGAGGCAGAGGGAGAGCAGAGGGGAGCGCATCCTGGGACAAGAACACAGAGTGTGTGTGTGTTACGCCGCATGTTAAGAATTGGCGATTTAGACTGAAAAGTTGGGAAATAAAAAGCCTTGTTGCATCCAAAGCGTTGTCCTGCCGTCCTCTGTGCTCCACCCACACTTCGAAAGCGCTACAACGATCTAAAATCTGTTTTAACTGACTGAGCTCACAGTGTGATTGTGCCCTCACAGCAAGCCATTACCATCAAGCATGCTAACATGCTAACTGTTAATATGTGAACAGCTAGCATACCAACATGCTACTGTTAACATGCTTACAGATAGCATGCTAACAATTCACATGCAAACAGCTAGCATGCTAGTATGCTAACAGCTAACACACTAAAATGATATAGCTAACATGCTAACTGTTTGCATGCTAACAGGCAAATGCTAATATGGTAACAACTAACATATTAACTGTTAGCATGGTAACATGTTAATGTTAACATGCTGATAGCTAGCATGCTAACTATTAGCATGTTAACATCCTAATGCTAACATCTAACATGCTAACAGCTCACTTGGTAACAGCCAGCATACTAATGTTAAAATTTATATGTTAACAGCTAGCATGCTAACAAACTATGGCTAACATGCTAATTGTTAACATGTTAACATGTTACCAGCTAGCATGCCAACATGCTAACAGCTGATATGCTAACAGCTAGCATGCTAACATGCTTACAGCTAACAGTTGGATAACATTCTATCAGCTAGCATGCTAAGATCCAATTGGATAACATGCTAGCAGCCAGCATGGTAACATACTTATGGCTAATATGTGGTGTGTGTGTGTGTGTGTGTGTGTGTGTGTGTATGCACGCACATGCAGGTGTTCCTAATAAAGTGGCCATTGTGCTGAAGTTGATTTGTTATCAATGTCTCAAATTAGCAAATCTTCACCAAATACATTATCACTTATGGGGAAATGGAAGGATGACTCAGTCAAGCCTCAAATAATTGGTGGCAATGGGGAGGGAAAAGGGATGGATGAAAGGCATGACAAAGATGAGTGCGGGTCAGACCTGGTATCATGTGTGTGATGGGTGATTTGGCCTGAGGTGCCGTATAAAGTTTGGTGGATGTGTGGTGAAGTGTTACTGAGCATAACACCATTCATTTAAATGGGGCCAAAAAGCAATGGAAGCCTATGGAGGGAAAAAGGGATGCGTGAAAACCAAGGAAAAGACGAGTGCATGTCTCAGATGAAGGGACGGATATGTGCAGGGACTCAGCCTGACAGATCATGTGAAGTTTCATGAAGTTTGGTCACTCGGTTCAAAAAATGGGTACTTTATTAAGAATAGTTGCATGTGCACATGTACACACACAGACCACATGTTAACCATTAGCATGTTAGCATACTGATAACAAGCATGTTATCCATTTGCATATTAGCATTCTAGCTGTTACCAAGCGAGCTGTTAGCATGTTATCCTTAGAATGTTAACATGCCTTTATTTGTCACACATACACTCAAGCACAGACAAGCTCACAGTGAAATTTAATCTCTGCATTTAACCCATCTGGAGCAATGAACACACACATGCACGCACACACACATGAGCAATGAGCGCACACACATACACAGAGCAGTGAGCAGCTATGCTACAGCGCCTGGAGAGCAGTTGTGGGTTCGGTGCCCTTGCTCAAGGGCACTTCAGCCCAACCTCAGGCCATGGCTGCCCCATGTTAACCTAACCACATGTCTTTGAACTATGGGGGAAACCGGAGCACCCGGAGGAAACCCACACAGACATGGGGAGAACATGCAAACTCCACACAGAAAGGCCCCCGCTGGCCGTTGAGCTCAAACCCAGAACCTTCTTGCTGTGAGGTGACAGTGCTAACCACTACATCACCATGCCGGCCTTAATCTCTGCTAATCTCTGTTATCATGGTAGCTGTTACCATGATAAATTGAATATATTGCCATGCTAGCTGTTAACATATAAGCCTTAGCGTATTAGCATGGTAGTTGTTAGCATGTTAGCTTGAGCATGTTAACATGCTAACTATTAGCATGTTAGCAGATTAACAGTTAGCATGTGCGCATGCTAGCTGCTAGCATGTTAGGATCAGCATGTTACAATGCTCACAGTAAGCATGTTAACCAAACTAAGTTAGCATGTTTGCCTGAACATGTTAGCATGCTAGCTGTTAGTGTGTTAGCATAAGCATATTAGCATGTTAACTGTTAACGTATAAACCTTAGCATGTTAGCTGTCACCAAGTGATCTGTTAGCATTTTAGCCTTAGCATGTTAGCTAAATGTTAACATGTTAGCTGTTAGCATTTTAGCCTTAGCATGTTAACAGGTAACATGTTGGAATGCTCGCTGTTAGCTTGTTAATAGTTAGCATGCTGCCATGCTCACAGTAAGCATGTTAACCAAAGTAAGTGAGCATGTTTGCCTGAATATGTTAGCATGTTAGCTGTTAACATGTTAGCATTAGCATATTTGCATACTAGTTGTTAACATATAAATCTCAGTGTGCTAGCATGCTAGCTGTTACCAAGTGAGCTTTTAGCATGCTAGCCTTAGCATGTTAGAATGCTAATTTTTAACATTAGCATGCTTGCTGTTAGTATGTTGGAAATAGAATGTTACCATGCTGACAATAAACATGTTAACCAAAGTATGTTAATGTGATTGCCTTCGCATGTTAACATGCTAGCTGTTAGCATTACCGTTAGCATATGAGCATTATAGCTGTTAGCATGTGAGCTGTTAGCATGTTAGCATGTTAACAGTTAGAATGTTGGCATACTAGCTCATAGCATGTTAGCATTATCATATTAGCAAGCTAGCTGTTACCATATAAACCTTAGTTTTAACATGTAAGCTATTACCGAGCAAGTTGTTAGCGTCTCAGCCTTAGCATTTTGCATTAGCATATTTGCATGCTAACTGTTAGCATATAAACCTTGATGTGTTAGCATGCTAGCTGTTACCAATTGAGTTGTTAGCATATTAGCCTTAGCATGTTAGCATGCTAATTTTTAAGATGTTAGCACGCTAGCTGTATGTTACAATTAAAATATTTCCATACTAACAATTAACATGTTAACCAAAATGTGTTAATGTGATTGCCTGAGCATATGAGCATCTTAGGACGGCACGGTGGTGTAGTGGTTAGCGCTGTCACCTCACAGCAAGAAGGTCCGGGTTTGAGCCCTGTGGCCGGTGAAGGCCTTTCTGTGCAAAGTTTGCATGTTCTCCCTGTGTCCGCGTGGGTTTCCTCCGGGTGCTCCGGTTTCCCTCACAGTCCAAAGACATGCAGGTTAGGTTAACTGGTGACTCTAAATTGACCGTAGGTGTGAGTGGTTGTCTGTGTCTATGTGTCAGTACTGTGATGACCTGGTGACTTGTCCAGGGTGTACCCTGCCTTTCGCCCATAGTCAGCTGGGATAGGCTCCAGCTTGCCTGCGACCCTGTAGAACAGGATAAAGTGGCTAGAGATAATGAGATGAGATGAGATTAGCATCTTAGCAGTTAGCATTACCATTAGCATATTAGCATGATAACTGTTAGCATGTGAACTGTTAGCATGTTAGTATGTTAGCATGTTAACAGGTTAACAGTTAGAATGTTGGTGTGCTAGCTATTAGCATGTTAACATTAATATGTTACCATGTTAACAGTAAGCATGTTAACCAAAGTAAGTTACATGTTTGCCTTAGCATGTTAGCATGCTAGCTGATAACATGTTAGTATTAGCAGACTAGCAAGCTAGCTGTTACCATATAAATCTAAGCATTTTAGTATGCTAGCTGCTACCATGCAAGTTGTTAGCAAGTTAGTATCTTAACATGCTAAAACTAATTGTGAAAATGTTAACATGGTAACTGTTGCCATGCTAAAAATAAACATGTAAATCAAATTGTTAGTGTATTTGGCTTAGCATATCAGCATGCTAGCTGTTAGCATGTTAGCATTAGCATATTAGCATGCTAGCTGTTACCAAGTTAGGCTTAGCATGTTAGCATACTATTTGTTAGCATTTTAGTATGCTGGCTGCTGTCATATTAAAATTAGTATTTTAAAATGCGAACAATTAGCATGTTAGCCTTAGCATGTATGCATGATAATTGTTAGCATGTTAACATAGTAGCTGTTAGCATGTTAAAATTAGCATGTTACCATGCTTTAAGTAAACATGTTAATCAAAGTATGTTATAAGGTTTGTCTTAGCATGTTCCCATGTTAGCTGTTAGCATGATGGCATTGGCATATTAGCATGCTTGCTTTTAGTATGTGAGCTGTTAGCATGCTAACAATTAGCATGTTAGCATTAATTTGTTACCATGCTAACAGTAAACATGCTAACCAAATTGTTAGTGTTTTGCCTTAGCATGGTAGCATGAAAGCTGTTAGCATGTTAGCATTAGCATATTAGCATGCTAGCTATTATGAAATTATCTGTTAACATGTTAACCTTAGCATGTTAACATGTAAACTGTTAGCATGTTACCTTTTAGCATGTTAACATGTGAGCTATTAGCATGCTAGTATTAACATATCATTCTAACAGTAAGCATGTTAACCAAACTAAGTTATCATTTTTGCCCTAGCATGTTAGCATGTTAACTGGTAGCATGTTAGCATATTAGCATTCTAGCTTTAACCAAGCAAGTTGTTAGCATGTTAGCCTTAGCATGTTAACATGGTAACTATTAGCATGCTAACAATAACATGCTAACCAAATTGTTAGTTTATTTGCCTTAGCATTTTAGCATGCTAGCTGTTAGCATGGTAGCATTAGCATATTAGCAAGCTAGCTGTTAGCATGCTAGCTGTTACCATGTTAACCATAGTATGTTACAGGGATGTGATTTTTCCACGAATTCGCGGAATTCCACTTTTTTCACCTCAAAACTTGAAGAAAATTTTTTTTCCGATTTTTCCCTCATCCACATTCGTATCCTATTCGTTCCGACTTTGTTTGAAAGATGGCAGCCTCGGATTTGCATCTTTACGCCTCGATCACGGAGGCTGCCATCTTTCAACTCTTTGTTTGAAGCGAGCTTACGTACAGCTATCTAACAAGCGCGTTCATTGGTTGTTACAGAGCGATGAGCCAATCACGTACCTCGTTTCATCTCAATGACGTAATTGCGTAATTACGTCAATGAGATGAAACGAGGTACGTGATTGGCTCATCACTCTGTAACAACCAATGAACGCGCTTGTTAGATAGCTGTACGTAAGCTCGCTTCAAACAAAGAGTTGAAAGATGGCAGCCTCTGTGATCAAGCGTAAAGATGCAAATCGAGTTAAAGAAATCGACAGAATAGTGAAAAAAAAGTTCCGCTGGGAATGGTTGGAGAAAAACCGCGGCTCGCCTCGGGGCGAATTACGTCACAAGGCGCGAGGCTAGCGGGCCCTGCTCGCGCTAGTTCTTTGGGGGGGGGGGGGGGGGGGGTGAGAGTGAGAGAGTGTGTGTGTGTGAGTGAGAGTGTGTGTGTGAGCGAGAGTGTGTGTGTGTGTGAGCGAGAGTGTGTGTGTGAGCGAGCGAGAGTGTGTGTGTCAGAGATGCATGTTGACCATTAAATTGGCTTGAATTTGTTAATCATAACAAGTTTTTTTTTGTGTGTTTGCTTGCCATTTTAGTACAATTTTTAAGTCAGAAAACCCCAGAACCCAGGAGCTTCGGGGGGCTTCCCCCCTTGTCCCCCCACCAGGCCACTGCCCTGGACCAGCTGGGGGCCTGCGGCCCCCAGCCCCCCGGCTAAAATTTTCAGATAATTTCACCAGCCCCAAATCACATCCCTGATGTTATTATGTTAGCCTTAGCATGTTAGCATGCCAGCTGTTAGCATATTAGCCTTTGAGTTTTAGCATGTTAACAGTTAACATGTTAGTCATTAGCATTTTAACATGTTAGCTGTGAACATGTTAGCATTAGCCTTTTAGTATGGTAGCATGTTAGCCATAGTATGTTAGTGTGTTATCCATTAACATGCTAGCTGTTAGCATGTGAATTGTTAGGATGCTAGCCTTAGCATTTTTGCATGCTATCTGTTAGCATTGCAAGCTGTTAACATGTATTTTAGAAGTTAGCATGCTAACATGTTTGCATTAGCATATTATCCTGCTGTTAGCATGTTAGCAGTTAGAATGTTAGCATGCTTGATGGTAATGGTTTGCATAATAATGCTGTGAGCTCAGCCATTTAAAACAGATTTTTGAGCATTAGGTCTTATGTTTGAGTCAGTTACTGTTGGTAAACCTCTGCTGCTGCTTGGCAAGCACACTTTGCATTTTGTCTGTGGAAATACAGTCTAGTTACAGTGTCTTGCAATATTATTCATCCCTCTTGGTGTTTGTCCTGTTTTGTTACATTACAATCTAGAATCCAAATGGATTTTTATTGGGTTAGCACCATTTGATTTTCACAACATGCCTAGCTCTTAAAAGTGAAAATTGTTGTTTTATTGTGACACAAATAATAATTAAGATGAATCAACAGAAATCTGGAGTCTGCATAGGTATTCACCCCCTTTCGTATGAAACCCTGAAATAAGAGCTGGTCCAACCAATTCACTTCATAAGTCACATAATTAGTTGATTAAGATCCACCTGTGTGCAATCAAAGTGTCACATGATCTGTCACATGATGTCTGTATAAATCAACCTGTTCTGGAAGGACACTGATTCTGTAACACTACTAAGCAAACAACATGAAAACCAAGGAGCATTCCAAACAGGTCTGAGACAAAGTTGCGGAGAAGTATGGATCAGGGTTGGGTTATAAAAAATATCCCAAACTTTGAATATCCCACAGAGCACCATTAAATCCATTATAGCAAAATGGAAAGAATATGTCACCACTACAAACCTGACAAGAGAAGGCCGCCCACCAAAACTCACAGACCAGGTAAGGAGGGCATTAATCAGAGATGCAACACAGACACCAAAAATAACATTGAAGGAGATGCAAAGATCCACAGTGGAGATGGGAGTATCTGTCTATAGGACCACTTTAAGCCATATACTCCACAGAGTGGGGCTTTACAGAAGAGAAGCCAGTAAAAAATCATTGCTTAAAAAAACACTTTTGGAGTTTGCCCAGCAGCATGTGGCAGATTCCCCAAACACATGGAAGAAGATTCTCAGGTCAAATGAGATGAAAATTATTTTTTTGGCCATCATGGGAAATGCCATGTGTGGCGCAAACCCAACACCCTGAGAACACCATTCCTCCAGTGAAGCATGGTGGTGGTAGCATCATGCTGTGGGGATGTTTTTCATCTGCAGGGACAGGAAAGCTGGTCACGACTGAAGGAAAGCTGGATGGCACTAAATACAGGGCAATTTTGGAGGAAAACTTGTTTGAGTCGACCAGAGCTTTGAGACTCGGACGAAGGTTCACGTTCCAGCAGTACAATGACCCTAAACATATTGTTAAAGCTACACTGGAGTGGTTTAAAGGGAAACATTTAAATGTCTTGGTATGGCCTAATCAAAGCCAAGACCTCAATCCAATAGAGAATCTCTGGCATAACTAGATGTGTTAAGCTAATAGAGACATCCCCCAAGAGACTTTGGGGGGACGAATACCTATGCACACTCAAGATTTCTGTTTTTTTTTCATCTTCATTATTGTTTGTCACAATAAAACAATAGTTTTCACCTTTAACCCTCTGGGGTCAATAGCTTCGCTGGCGAGGCTTGGCAGGTTTCAAATGAGTAGGTCATGTATTTAGATAAACATCTTCATGAGTTTTTAATCATACAAGCATGATAAACATATTAACAGAAACTTTATACTTTACACTTTCCTAGGTGCCCACTGCCAATAATATTATAATTTTTAAATTACCTAAATTAGATGAAACATAAAACTTGTCACCTTACTCAGTCACACTGGAGTCGGAGTGCTGAGCGCCCACTTACGCATTCATAAAAGTCTATTCACATGGTAATGGTATGATAATCACTTTCATAGTTTAGATAGATAGATAGATAGATAGATAGATAGATAGATAGATAGATAGATAGATAGATAGATAAAACTTTATTGATCCCTTTGGGAGGGTTCCCTCAGGGAAATTAAAATTCCAGCAGCATTATTACAGAAACAGAGAAAGAAAATAGAGAAAACTTCTAGATAAATTAATTATTAATATATACAAATCTCATCTCATTATCTCTAGCCGCTTTATCCTTCTACAGGGTCGCAGGCAAGCTGGAGCCTATCCCAGCTGACTATGGGCGAAAGGCGGGGTACACCCTGGACAAGTCGCCAGGTCATCACAGGGCTGACACATAGACACAGACAACCATTCACACTCACATTCACACCTACGGTCAATTTAGAGTCACCAGTTAACCTAACCTGCATGTCTTTGGACTGTGGGGGAAACCGGAGCACCCGGAGGAAACCCACGCGGACACGGGGAGAACATGCAAACTCCACACAGAAAGGCCCTCGCCGGCCCCGGGGCTCGAACCCAGGACCTTCTTGCTGTGAGGCGACAGCGCTAACCACTACACCACCGTGCCGCCCATATATACAAATTTAAAAAATAAAATATAGAAAAAAAGGGGGGGAATCTAGCAGGAGAGGTATTGCACAGTTTAGGCTATTTGGAGGTAAAACTTGTTGTGATATGGCACGCGGATTTTACGTGCTTCGGATGATTCAGGACAGCGATTGAATTCAATCTTGAGAACTGTGACACTAATGATAAACTATGCTCTTTTTTTGTTTTAATTTCGACTCAATCTATCCAAAGATCAACTCAAGTAAGTGTAAATGTTTCTTCTATCTATTATGAGCAGATCGGTTGTTATGCGTGCGCTGTAGTGTATACACAGGAAAAATAACTGAGAAGTTTTTTCCAGAGGTAAAAGTATTTTCCTCAAAAATAGTTCATTTTGCTCTATTTGGAGTTTAGAGAGTGAAATATGGAGTTGGAGTGGGAGCAAAATTACAGAGTAATTGTGTAACAGAGTAGGTTGTGGCTCTGAACTGAGTAAAATAGTACAAGAGTTCATTTCAAGACACACTGAATAGAGTCAAATACCAAAATAAAATCAACAAGAAGACAGAGTCATCTATATCTCCTGCCCTATATACCAAATTTCAACATATTATTTGTCACATTTTTCAAGTTCTGCTGCAGGAAACCAACTCTACCTCTTTACACTGACCTCAGCAGCCCATGGCATAAGCCCACCCAACCTTTGGTCCAGGTGAGCTAAAAATTAAAATTACTCACATTTCGTAGTATCAAAAGGCACATATACATTACTTAATCAACACATATACCAACTTTCAAGGCCATACTGCTCATAGTTTTTGTCAGTAATCCTGGTGTGAAGGAGCAGACTACAAACACTCAGGACTACAACTCCCATGACACACAGCACCCTCTGTCCTCAGCCTACTGAACTACAGCTGTCACACATTTCTTTAAATCACTGCTTCCGCTATTTAAGCCACTCATTCACACCACTCCAGTGTGAAGTATCATCCTGCAATTTCAGTACATACAGAGTCTTGTATCTTTTCTGATTGTCTCTACCGTTTCCTGATCTTTTGCTATTTCCTCTCCATTTTCACTCTTTCTCTTTTCCACGTCATGTTGTTTGCCAATCGCCTGACCCTTGCTAGTTTACCAACACCGATTTCAGTTACATGTTTTGGCTTTGTTAACAGTCTGCTGATCTGCTTCCTCCGCACATGCATCAGTAAGTGCCTGCACTCTCACAGGATACTTCGCTGTAATGGATGTAGTGGAGGGTCCTAAACAGACTGCTCTAAATGCGCAGGGGCGTTTGCTAGGAGAACATCAACAGATGCTCACCGACCTTAACACTCAGATGATGCAGCTCACATCTGTGATGTTGCAGGCCCTCCTAGCATGTTCCAAGTCTCCTCCTAGCCCAGTGCTTCAACTTCCCACTCCAGAGAAGTTTGCTGGAGACGTCATTGCATGTAAGGGTTTTTTACTGCAATGTTCTATGTATTTTTCCACCATGCCACATTCGGAGGAACACAAGGTTGCAAAATTTATATCTTTCCTCTCAGGCAAAGCACTTCACTGGGGCACCGCAGTTTGGAATAAGGGGCACAAGCAAACCAAGTCCTATGAACAATTCCTCACTATGTTTAAAAGGGTGCTTGATCATGAAACAAAAGAAAGAAAAAGAAAGAAAGCACAACTTTATTCATCACACACTTGTGAAATTTCCTCTCTGCATTTAACCCATCTGAAGCAGTGAACACACACATGCACACATGTGAGCAATGAGCACACACACGTACCCAGAGCAGTGGGAAGCCATGCTAACAGCGCCCAGGGAGCAGTCGGGAGTTAGGTGCCCCACTCAAGGGCACCCCAGCCCAAGGCTGTCCCATATTAACCTAGCCACATGTCTTTGGACTGTGGGGGAAACTGGAGCACCCAGAGGAAACCCACGCAGACACAGGGAGAACATGCAAACTCCACACAGAAAGGCCCTTGCCAGCCGCTGGGTTCGAATCCAGAACCTTCTTGCTGTGAGGCGACCATGCTAACCACTACACCACCGTGCCGCCCACTAACCCACTATCCCTAACAGAAGGGATAGAGGTTGGAGAGAGTCTTCTCACCAGTTCCCAAGGTTCCAGAAGTGTTGCTGAATATGCCTTGGAATTCAGGACACTAGCAGCCGCCAGTGGGTGGAATAGTCCGGCGCTGAAAGCAGTCTTTTGGCAAGGCCTACATCCAGAGATTGTTTGTGAGCTGGCTTGTAGAGATGAGAACCTCACTCTGGACTCCCTCATTGACTTAGCTATTCGACTTGACCAATTGTTAAAGCACTGACCATCTATCCACTTCAACACCAAATCTGCTTAGTCTATGGAGGATGGCTACTTTGTTTCCCGGAGTCAACTCTCTAGGGCATGTGCCCTTGTCGTACAGCTGGGCTTGACGTTCTTGTGCCTGCTGCAAATTCTCCTGGGTTAAGTGCATGAGGGTGTGGAGCTTTGCGCGCAGGTCGAGAATATATTGAATTTTGTTCTTACTAGGTGAAGGTCCCTCCTCCCAATTTTCCCGCAGCACATTTAAGACGCCGTGCGGCTTTTGCCCATATAATAATTCAAACGGGGAAAATCCCGTGGAGGCTTGCGGGACCTCTTGTACTGCAAATAACAGGGGCTCAAGCCATTTCTCTCAATTATGTGCATCTTCACTTACAAACTTTCGAATTAAATTTTTAAGTGTTTGATTAAACCTCTCTACCAAACCATCTGTTTGTGGATGATAAATGCTGGTGCGGATAGATTTAATTCCCAACAACTCATATAGTTCGCGTAGGGTGCGTGACATAAATGAAGTGCCTTGGTCTATCAGGATTTCTTTCGGAATCCTGACCTGGGAGATAATACGGAAGCGTGCTTCTGCAATACTGCGTGCTGAGATATTGCAGAGAGGCACCACTTCTAGATATTGCGTTGCATAGTCCACCAGAACTAAAATAAAGCGATAACCTTATGCTGACTGATCTAATGGCCCAACGAGATCCATACCAATTCTTTTGAAGGGGGTCTCAATTAGAGGGAGAGGGCGCAAAGGCGCTTTTGGAATGGCTGCGGGATTTACTAATTGGCATTCGCGGCACCACCGATAAACATCCCCGTAAATCCCTGGCCAATAGAACAGGGCCATTATTTGGGCAAGTGTTTTATCTTGCCCTAAGTCTCCAGCCATGGGATTAAAGTGAGCTGCATGGAACACGAGTTCCCTACGGCTCTTAGGGATTAACAACTGGGTTATTTGTTCAGTGGTTTGAGTGTCCTGTGTCACTCGATACAGGTTATCTTTAATAATCACAAAGTACGGGAAGGCAGGTGCCACATTTGGCTATAGAGTTTGACCATCAATTGCTCTCACTTGGTCAAATGCATGCTGCAGAGTCTTCTCTCATGACTGCTCTAAAGAGAAATCCTCGAGGAAATCCCCAAGAGCGGGAGGAGGGGTGAGCAGCTCCTCACTCATCGTATTGCCCTGACACGGTGATGATGTGGATGGCTCTGTGACAGCTTCTCCAGTCAATGCCACACCGGGATCCCCCCATGACATTTTACTGCAGGACCCACTCCCTACTATGTGTTCCATTAAGGTTCGAAACCCCAGCCAATCAGTTCCAAAAATCAGCGAGTGGGTGAGACAAGGATTAACCGCCGCCTTTATTCTATGCTTTTGGCCCTGGAATAGAATATGGACAGCCACTGGAGGATAATTGTGAACATCCCTGTGCACACAACACCTTCACCGCTTGTGCTCTCCCCAATGCCTCACCTTGCACCAGGCTTTGGTGAATTGAGGTCTGATTACAACCGGAATCCACCAACGTATGTTATGTATCCCCTTGAACACTTACTGGTATGCGATACATTCCCGCCCAATCAAGGGCGGTCTCTGGTGTGTTGGGGATCCAGATCACAGCTCCCACCTCCATTGCGGAGCCCTGACTCTGGAGATGCTCCGTCTCCCTGCTACGCCAGCACACCAGCCCAGGCTTTCCTTCTACACCGGTGTTATGGGCGTCACAGGGGGAGAAGACACAGAAGAGGGAGGGAGGACACCATGGGTGCAATGGGCCGGCTGGGGAAGGGCTGGCCCCCGCCTCTGCGGTGGGGGAACGGGGCGGGGAAGGGAAAGAGAAAGAGATGGGGAAAAGAAGAGAGAGAAAAGAAACAAGGAGAGGCACCTTGTCCGCCTGTAATAAGTCCTTGATGTGGGTGGAGTACAGAAGCATGGCAGGGGGAAGCTGATGTTCACACATACATTTTATTTTCCTTATTTTTCTGCTTTTCAGCTTTACTCATTCGGTGCTCACACACAATCATACGGAGCCCCTAAAGGGACATGGAATAAAAAAAATCAAAGTAAAAAAAACCAAAAACTATGTACTTTTGCGAGATCTTGCAAAAAGTTTGCAAGATCTCGCAAAAGTACATAGTTTTTTTTTTTACTTTGATTTTTTTTATTCCATGTCCCTTTAGGGGCTCCGTACAATCACACCCACAACACACACACATACGTTCTTGTTGGGAGAGCTCCCTTCTCTCTGCTCTCTCCCTCCTTTTCTATCCTCTGTCACTGCAACAACACAGACACAACATTAATTAACCACAGGTGCATTGACTTTGCCACTCACCTTCCCTGGCCCCGCCCTCCATTCACAAACTGACTAGGCCATGCCTGCACTGCCACAGTCACTTTCAATTCAACCAAATTTAGGCTTCAGAACTCTATACTGGGAGTCAACAGCGCCATGTTGTCTACTCATATGTACTGTATAGTCTTTGGAATAGAGAGACAATTGTGTTGTCACTGTATGACAGGTAATACTAGTATAAGTGCTTTGTGACATTCCTGAGTATGTATCTTGAAATCTTGGAAAGTAATGAATAAGAAATGTACATGACATGACTAGTGATCAAAGTGGCTGGTGTATGATGACAGGGTTTTAATTCTGAGGGAAGTGCATAGGAGGTGGTTCAATACTGAGGGTTCTGACAACTCATGGAAAGAAGCTTTTCTGGAATTTGTTGGATTTGGTCTGGGTGCATTGTTACTTTCTGCTTGATAGCAGCTGGATGAAGAGTTAATGGGAGTGCTGTGAGGAGTCGACCACTCTACTGGTGATTTTTATTGAGGCATCGCTTGTGGTAGATGTCCTGAATTGGAGGTTGAGAGAGTCCTATGATGTTATCTGATGTCTTCACTATGCACTGCATGGGAGGGTTCTGTTATCTTACAGAGGTACTTTGATCATACCATTTAATAAATTCAACAAAAACCTTTCACTACACTCAGCAAAAACCAAGTCAACCATTGTTTCCTGAACTATGTATAGTTCAGTAAATCCTAATATTCCACAGAAGAAAAAAATGAAACCACAAAATGAATAGAATTTATTAGATTATTTGAATGTGGTGTGTACCTGTTGTTTATTGTGATGAGTTTAAATTTTTTAATGAGTAATCTAGATAGATAGCTTTATTATCAGTCTCACCATAAACAAGTATGAAGTAGAATGAAATAGCATTTCCCCATGCTTACACTGCAACATTACTGATAGTGACAGTGATTCAGACATGTAGTGCAAAAATACACAACCTACATTTTGTAGAATCAGTAAAATGACAATAAATACACGACACAATAAATACAACACACAACACAACTGTTGTCTTGTAACACTGTGTAACGTCATCTCCCACACTATGTACAGTACAATAAATCTGTCAAAAGCTCAAATAAACATTAAGAACATTAACATGCAAAGCACACTGATCCTTTAGACTTTTGTTCCATCTCTATTTCTTGAACTTCCAATTTCAGAACATATCTATTGTTGTCTCATTTCTATTAAATTAAACAACTAACAGTCAACAACCTGTCAACTGATCATCCTGATCTATAGCATGCAGAACTATTGCCACCCTTCATAAAAACAAAAAAAGAGCAAAAATTAGCGTTAGACATAGCACAAATTATTTTGTTAACAATAATTCACATAAGTTTATGAAACAGTAAATTTTATATCTAGTGGCTAAAACTGCAATGAAAATTCTTATGGCACATTTGTTCCAGAGATTAAAAGAAAAAAAAAGTCAAAAGAGGGAAGAACATTGATGAAATGTGAAGATATAATTTAATCAGTGCAATAATGAAATAGTGAAATAATGAAATAATGAGTGTTCACAGTACAGACAACAGCATTGTTTTTGCTGTAGGATTGTATTGGTTTACAACTTTGTGAGACTAAAATTGTATTGGTTTACACTGGTTTTAAATTGGTTTACTTTACTGATTTACTTTGCCGTCTTCCTGCCAAAGACAGGCACGACATCTAGTTGTAAAAAAAAAATGCTGACAAAATTGTAAGGTGGAAGAATTGTTGAGAATTTTACAATGTGAATACAATTGTACAATTTGGATGCTGAATTTTATCATTGTTTTTTCACCATTTTATAAAACAATAAGCTACTCAAGGCTTTTTTTTTTTTTGCTTTAATAACAGCATGTTTCAAAGCATCTTCTCTTATTCTTATCACACAACAATTTTGCAACAATTCCATTTTTATCGATGAAAGAACATAGTTTTAACAGTTAATATTTATGTTTGCTGTTGTGGAGTGTCCATGGTAGCTCTAGTTATCACTTGTAGCAGCAATAAACAATCCTTCTATCATCTTCTAATGAAGTTAATAAGAGAGAAAACCTGCAGCTTGTTACCAAAAACGTCCTGTGGAATTCTTACCACAGCTTAATTCAAGTTTAACTCCAGAAAATCTGCCATGAAGCAGGATAGCTTGAGATCGATTGTACTTTGTGGATTTTAGCTAACAAATTCCATTGCAGTGGCTACACAGCTTTCTGAAATACCCCCAAGTTCACAGTATAATATGAATATTTTATGGATTTGTAAAGTTACCTTCCGTCGTCATCTACAACAGCCAAGGGTGGTACATTATGCATGCAAGGACCATAACGAGGATTGTAAACATCTCGATGAACTAGAATAAGAGCTGGACCGGATATGGGGTCACCCATAGCCCTCAGGTCACCAAATATCCGAAATTTGCTGTCAAGACAAACAGATCAGGTTATATGTAGATGCATATGTAATATGACAGACATAATACAATATATGAATCTTGTTCCTTACATATAAACTAGATATAACTATTGAAGTATTGTAACACTATTTAGGGTTTTGAAGTTTTTTTTAATGTTTGTTTTTTTATAAAACATTTTAGAAAAACGTCTTGGAACCACTTCCTAAAATCATACTAAAACTCGTATGATAAGACTACTATTTTATTTGTTTGTTTAATCATATGGCTGGTAATAATGTGACATGTTTTTATAATGTAACATAATTGTGTGGGGGGGTGGCACGGTGGTGTAGTGGTTAGCACTGTCGCCTCACAGCAAGAAGGTCCTGGGTTCAAGCTCAGCAGCCGGCGAGGGCCTTTCTGTGGGGAGTTTTCATGTTCTCCCTGTGTCTGTGTAGGTTTCCTACGGGTGCTCCGGTTTCCCCCACAGTCCAAAGACATGCAGGTTAGGTTAACTGGTGGTTCTAAATTGACCGTAGGTGTGAATATGAGTGTGAATGGTTGTGTTTCTATGTGTCAGCCCTGTGATGACCTGGCGACTTGTCCAGGGTGCACCCCGCCTTTCGCCCGTAGTCAGCTGGGATAGGCTCCAGCTTGCTTGCGACCCTGTAGAACAGGATAAGCGGCTACAGATGATTGATTGATGGATGGATGGATGGATGGATGGATGGGTAATTGTGTGGTGAGCCACATAAGATTCACTGACATGTAAAAAGGTAAATTGCCTCTAATAATGAGTGAGCACTTTATCGGCCAATCAGTGACTGTCAAAAACTGTAAATGTATTTTTTAAATGTGGTAGAAGATGGCAATTGTGACAAAGAAAAGAAGAACAACATGGCAGCTAACCAAGGATGTTGGTGAAAGTTTGAGTGTGGATTGGAAGTTGATGTTTGCTTGAGGTAATATTAGAAAAGATTATTAGCTACAAAACAGAGTTGTGTGAGTTTATGTAGGTGAACAAGTTCTTTTAGTTCATGTCTTTCAAATGATTTGTTCGTTTCATTTGTTCAGTAAGCTAGCAGTCCTGGAAAGATCGATATGTTGCAGTTTGTTCGCCTGCAGTTTGTTCCTCTGAATCATTTAGCTCCTATAGTTGTTTGTTTTTTTGTTGTCAAACTTAAAATTATAAAATAGCAGCCGAATAGTTTTGTTTGTAATTTTGGCAAACTCAGCAGGAGTATGCTAGATTTTGAAAATATCCAACTAGAAAAATCCTGCTCCATCCAAAGCCACTCCTCCAAAGCACATGTACACGCACTGCGTGATTATTACTGGAGAACGAGTCCATGAGAGACAATGTGTGCACAGGCAGCATACACGCACATAGGCAAGTTGGTAGATAGACAGGCAGGTAGGCTGTCCAATCATTTCATTTGGACTGAATGAAATGATTGGACAGGCTTTTTACAGTCCTGCAACTGCCACAGATGATAGATTTTTTTTTTAATTGTCTGAGTATTTGATTCATTCATAGCTGTAGGATGTAAAGAGAATTTCAAGAAATATAACCAAAAAACAACCACTCACATTCACACCTACGGTCAATTTAGAGTCACCAGTTAACCTAACCTGCATGTCTTTGGACTGTGGGGGAAACCAGAGCACCCGGAGGAAACCCACGCGGACACGGGGAGAACACCCAAACTCCGCACAGAAAGGCCCTCGCCGGCCACGGGGCTCGAACCCGGACCTTCTTGCTGTGAGGCGACAGCGCTAACAACTATACCACCGTGCCGCCCTAAATTGAAATTATTATTATTATTATTATACCAGCACACAAAATGCAACACTTCAGGTCCATCAGCTTCTGGCCTACCATATGAGTCGGATTAAGTTCTTACCCTCACAACATGGGTGCAGTTTTACCCATTATACTTATGCACTCACCTCAGTGTTTTTTTATATACGGGATGGTCACTGGGGGTTTCCTGATGATAATCAACTTTAGCATATACCAGTTTATCAATGACTGGGAAATGGTCCTTTATATTGCTGAAACGGTCACATTTATTAAAATCCACCAGCTGTTGAATCCAAAGGGCTCTGGCATGATTATACTTTGCTCCATTTAACTTTATCATAAGTATTTTAATAAAGTAATTTGACATTAGAAGATCTCTTATATGTAAATGTTTGATATAAAGAATATGAAAGGAAGCCAGCAATGTGTCTGGCACGCATGTGTTGATAAACTGGTATAAGCCTAAAGCTTCTTTCATGTAGGAATCTTGAGCTCCAATAATCAGCATCAGCAATGTCGATGGCCCGGAACTGACAGATGCAAAACAGAACGGAGTTTTAATAGCAATATGTATAACCAGAGGCCAAAAAATGGAATTTTCTTCTGTTTTGGGCATGCACATGTTCAACACTGAATTTATTTGTGATGTACACTGTTAATGGTTCATATGAAAGTAGATACGAAGCAATTTTTCATAAGAATTTCTTTTATCTTTTTTTTTTTTTACCTCACTGTGGCAGTGAGGGTGTGGTTGAGCATGGGTTATGAACAGCAAGGAGTTAGGTTGAACCAGCAGGTAACATGTGATGAGTTACACTTGTGTCTAATTACTAGTTGTCTATTAACGTGTGTCTCTGTGTGTCTTCCAGATAGCCAGGAACGAGAGAGAGAGAGAGAGAGAGAGAGCTGCATCCCCCAATGTGTGTGTGTGTGTTACGCCTGTCTCCAGTTCCTCATTGTCAAAACATAAAAAGGCATTACACTTGCCTACTAGATTTAAATGTTATAATTTTATTGTGGCACTTGTATACAGTGTTTTACTATCAAAAAAAGCTTTAGTTGTGCTGTTGGTTCCCATCATCCTGCTTACAAGCAGCTAAACACACAGTCATGATCCTCGACACACACACTGTAAAAAAAGAATAGTTGAGAATACTTGAAATTTCAAGGCAACAGTCTGCATTAAGAATTTTATGTTTTGCCAATGATGTGCCCATGATAATCCAAACTATGATAAAACTGTTATCTTTATTAAGAATTCTTAATTAAGTCAATTTTCAATTCCTCATTCTGCCAACATAGATTTCTCTTTTTGCTGAACAGTGGCATTCACAGTAGTACAAAAAGGCAATTAAGGTTGTCAGACTTTTTGGGGGGGCTTTTTTCACCTTTATTTGGATAGGACAGTGTAGAGACAGGAAATGAGCAGGAGAGAGGGACGGGAAGGGATCGGGAAATGACCTCGGGTCGGAATCGAACCCGGGTCCATGGTATGGTGCCTTATCCACCTGAGCCACGACGCCATACCCATGATGGGGGTTTTAAAAACTTTATTTCAATATTGAAGTTTTGTAATTGTGTAGAACAATGAAAAAAGGCATGTATAGTTTAATGATAACTTGTGATGGTGTCGTGGCTCAGGTGGATAAGGCGCCATACCATAAATCCGGGGACCTGGGTTTGGTTCTGACCTGAGGTCATTTCCCGATCTCTCCCGCTCATTTCTTGTCTCTACGCTGTCCTATCCAAATAGAGGTGAAAAAAGCCCCAAAAAAATCTAAAAAAAAAATTTGTGATAACCTCAATTGCCTTTTTGCACTACTGTGAATGCCACTGTTCAGCAAAAAGAGAAATCTATGTTGGCAGAATGAGGAATTGAAAATTGACTTAATTAAGAATTCTTAATAAAGATAACAGTTTTATCATAGTTTGGATTATCATGGGCACATCGTTGGCAAAACATAAAATTCTTAATGCAGACTGTTGCCTTGAAATTTCAAGTATTCTCAACTATTTTTTTTTACAGTGCAGAAACCCAAGTGTCCTGACTAATCTTATAACAGACTTGCATTCTCATCTCATCTCATTATCTCTAGCCGCTTTATCTTGTTCTACAGGGTCGCAGGCAAGCTGGAGCCTATCCCAGCTGACTACAGGCGAAAGGCGGGGTACACCCTGGACAAGTCGCCAGGTCATCACAGGGCTGACACATAGACACAGACAACCATTCACACTCACATTCACACCTACGGTCAATTTAGAGTCACCAGTTAACCTAACCTGCATGTCTTTGGACTGTGGGGGAAACAGGAGCACCCGGAGGAAACCCACGCAGACACGGGGAGAACATGCAAACTCCACACAGAAAGGCCCTCGCCAGCCACGGGGCTCGAACCCGGACCTTCTTGCTGTGAGGCGACAGCGCTAACCACTACACCACCGTGCCCCCAGATTTGCAGTGCTAAAGTAATTTATTTGTTTATACTAATTTAAAAAGTCCAGTAAATCAATTTACACACACACACACACATACACATCCCACATAATATAATGATCAGAATCTTTAAACACTTACCATGTCAACTTTTCCATTGTTGGAACTAAATAGTAGAGAAATAGTATTTTAAAAATGGTTGTTGTTTTTTTCTGGACACAATCATTCTTGAAAATGAAAATCATTGACAATTCATTAATATTGTTTCATGAACATAAATGGATGTTTTACCACCACTGTTCCTTGGGCAGCGCCTGGTAAATAGGGAACATATTGATAAGCATGACGCGATTATGTGTGTTTCATAACTGAACAATCAAAATAAAAACTGGTCTTCAAATTAGAACGGTGAATGAAAAAGATATTAAGAGCATGCTATGATTTAATTAGGATTTTACCTTTTATTTGGTACGCTGCTCATGACTGGGGCTAAAGAAAGAGGGAAAAGAAAATGTGAAAATGAACACAGAGCAATTACTGTAAAAATATAGGCAAATTACAACAGTAACATTGATTTTGTTAAATACAGGAATACTGTGAATCACAGTGCTTTAAAGAAGGAATGTTTGCACCACGGCAATGTTTGAATGTTAGATCTGACTGGTTTGCTAATGCTAATCATTGTTTAGTAGCTAGCTTGCTAACACAAACCAACATGTTTTAGGATATAGGACATTATTTTAGCAATCACTGCACAATGGTCATTGAAAGCTAAGAAAGTACCCACGTAGCTAATGTAGTAGTCTGATAGTGGAAGTGACTACCTTGCTGACTAGTTTGCAAGCTAATGCTAGTCCTCAGTTGTCACACAAAGTTAGGTTGTCATACACTATTTTCTGAAAGCGATGTTCAGCGCCGCTCTAGTATATCTCAATACACTGAAAGGCCCTGGCTAGCGCAGATTAAAGGGGGGGCACCCCCAATAAAAAAAAAAAGTTTTAGTACGGCGGCACGGTTAGCGCTGTCGCCTCACAGCAAGAAGGTCCGGGTTCGAGCCCCATGGCTGGCAAGGGCCTTTCTGTGCGGAGTTTGGGTGTTCTCCCCGTGTCCGCGTGGGTTTCCTCCGGGTGCTCCGGTTTCCCCCACAGTCCAAAGACATGCAGGTTAGGTTAACTGGTGACTCTAAATTGACCGTAGGTGTGAATGTGAGTGTGAATGGTTGTCTGTGTCTATGTGTCAGCCCTGTGATGACCTGGCGACTTGTCCAGGGTGTACCCTGCCTTTCGCCCGTAGTCAGCTGGGATAGGCTCCAGCTTGCCTGCGACCCTGTAGAACAGGATAAAGTGGCTAGAGATAATGAGATGAGATGAGAAGTTTTAGTACATGGTTCCTTAGAATTGTGACTTGATTGTATTGCACATACTGAAATATGCCTGCCATTTTTTAATTAATAAGGTTTTAAAAATACACAAAATAGATCATTTTGTGGGATTGAGCTGAAGTTTGAAGTTTATCTTTTTCTTCTTTTTTTCTTCTTCTTTTGGGTTTTAAGGCAGCTGGCATCCAGTGTTGCATTACTGTCATCTAGGGGTTTACCTTGACCATGCACTGACAGTTACATCATTCTGTCACTAAACAAACAGCTGATCACACCGAGGTGCTCGCTGACTGCCGACATTTCTTAGTTTGGTCCTGCGTTTCCTTTCTTTCACAACATAATGTCTTTTCTTCTCACTTTCCGTTACTGTGGTCGGTCTTTCACGTTTCATTCACGTCCTTCATTTTTCTCTCCTGTTTCAAATTTATATCCCAGAATGCCTTGCACAAATGGGGAAAGCCCACCACGTGATGCATGACCTAATATCTTGAATTGGGTCATGGTGAAGCAGGAAAAAATAGCGGAGAATTTAGGGTCACATGGCCCTAAATTTATTAATTGTTCTATTTAAAAAATAAATAAATAAATTAATTAATAATAATAATAATAATAATAAAATTGGAAGTCTGTGATTTTAATTCAGTAGCTTTTGGTCCACTAAACAAAAATAATTGAGTGTCAGCGAAAATTCTTTTTATGACCTACACTTGAAAAATCTGAAAGGCAGTCTAGCTTTAAAGAAAATTATCATATCAAAAATGTTTGAAAAGTAGGAACTTTCAAAACTATTTTATTAGTCACTGAAAATGATATTGTTACAGTTGGACATATATATGTAGAACAGAATTACAACTGATATATGGCGATATTTATGAAAGTTGCATTCTCATATAATGCATTACCACATGACAGAACTTCCTCTGTCTGCTTGACTGCACAAAGCAAGCGATTTCACACACATTAACTGCCAGGGAATACCCTCAAATTAAATAACTCCCCAGCCAAAGAATGACCTGGGTTTTTTTTTTGTGTGTGTGTGGGGGGGGGGGGGGGGGGGGGTTGGAGATATTACAGAAATAAACATATATCACAATGACCAAATTTCAGAAGGAACTAAATTTCACCAATTTTATGAAATCGAAAGGCAGTCTAGGTTAAAGAGATTTCATTTACAACATGTCTCTGGCGGCACGGTGGTGTAGTGGTTAGCGCTGTCGCCTCACAGCAAGAAGGTCCGGGTTCGAGCCCCGTGGCCGGCGAGGGACTTTCTGTGCAGAGTTTGCATGTTCTTCCCGTGTCCGCGTGGGTTTCCTCCGGGTGCTCCGGTTTCCCCCACAGTCCAAAGACATGCAGGTTAGGTTAACTGGTGACTCTAAATTGACCGTAGGTGTGAATGGTTGTCTGTGTCTATGTGTCAGCCCTGTGATGACCTGGTGACTTGTCCAGGGTGTAACTTTACTTTATCGATGCTAATAGTGTGAAAATTGTTTGTGTTCTGTTTATAGTGTTCTCTTTTTGTTGAGGTTGATTTTGGACACATGAGAATTTGGAATTTAAATTAAAAGTTGCTAGGCTTTTATCAAGTTTCTTGAAATTTTCTGTATTTTATTTTATTTATTTTTTAATATGACAGTAAGATGCCATCAGCTATTCAGCTATTATCATTTCTTGTTCAACTGAGTTTAAAGCATTTGCATCACTGTAAAAAAAAAAAAATAAATAATAATAATAATAATAATAATAATAAGTATCAACCAATAGTGCACCACTTTAACCACTGCATACCTGGAACACCCCACAAGATGTGCCATGTCGGAGATGCTCAGACCCAGTCATCTAGCCATCACAATCAGGCCCTTGTCAAAGTCACTCAGATCCTTACGCTTGCCCATTTTTCCTGCTTCCAACACCTCAACTTCAAGAACTGACTGTTCTCTTGCTGCCTAATATATCCCACCCCTTGACAGGTGCCATTGTAATGAGATAATCAGTGTTATTCACTATGGCTGATCAGTGTATAGTCCAGAACCAAGCAGTAAAAAGGATCATTTTCATTTTAAAAATTTAAACAGTTTCATTTTTAAAAGTTATAGACGTTTTACAACTGAAACACACTTTCCGCCCTGCCGGAGCCTGTGATTAGGCTAACATGTTGAGACTAGCCTACTGGTTGTGTTTTGAGAAAAAGGCTTTTCTCATGTGCCGTTAAAACATTTTACAAACAGGATTAGACATAAAGGCATTTACATCTAGAGCATGTTGAATAATTTACCTTACCTTTTCTTTTAATTGCTCTTCTTTCCATTTCTTTTCTTTCTTAAGTGCGGCTCGGGAGCTGCTGTTCGAAAGAGGCCAATAACATAACTAGGAATATGACTCATCGTTTTTCACTTGGTATAAGTCAAACGGAAACAGGAAATTACATCACACTGTACACTGTAATGTACATTGAAAAAAAAAGTCTGTCAGATTTACATTAAAGAAATATGTACATCGTTGCACATATTAAAGTTATGTTTTTTATCAGAATTCAATGCATTTACTGGCCACTTTATTAGGAACACTCATACACCTGCTGTTTTATACTGTTATCTAATCAGCCGATCCCTTGACAGCAGCATAGCGCATAAAATCATGCAGATACAAATCAAGAGCTTCAGTTAATGTTCAAACATGAGAATGAGAAAAATTCTGATCTCAAAGTGTGACTTTCACTGTGGCATGGGTCTTGGTGCCAGATGGACTGGTTTGAGGATTTCAGAAATTGCTGTTTTCATACACAAAAGTCTCCAGCGTTTACACAGAATGGTACAGAAAACATCGAGTGAGCGACAGTTCTGCGGGTGGAAATGCCTTGCTGATAAGAGAGGTCAGAGGAAATGACCAGATTGGTTTGAGCTGCCAGGAAGGATATAGCAACTCATAGTAGACTGGTACCAAAATTCAAAAAGTGCTTATTTAAGGAGTTAAAGGCATTTTTGAGACAAAGTCAGCAAACAATCTTATTTTGTCAATTTGGGTGTGCCGAATTCAAGTCTGTAATATGCCGAGCTCTATCTGACCTCTGTTGACCTCTAGAGGTCATTGAACTTTGGGCCTGTAAACGTCTCAGCTGAACCCAGTTTCTCAGCTTTCTAAGGAATGAAATGTACTAAAATGATTAATGAAGTTAGCAAATGGCCTTGTTTGTTAAATGTTTGGGTGCTGAATTCATTTTTCATTTGTAAAATGACATATGACCTCTGATAACCTCAAGGTCATTAAACTTGGCCTATAGGCCTATGCATTTAACGGCATTTTTAAACTGACTTTACTCCCCCGAAAAGAATATGAACAGACAAAAAAACAAATAGAAAGGAACAAATACAACATTAAATGCCAGTCCATGTACATGTGACTTACTTTTCACAATGAGAATGCCTAGGCGATCACCTTACATAACATTGCATTACATTTAGCGGTTATTGTTTATACAAAGCTACTGAAAAAAGGACAGATTCAGCAGCATACAAAATGTGGGGGCATACATGGTATACAGGTTAATCAGGGTTAGTATATATGAGAGTTTTTTTCTTTGTTGTTTTTTTGTTTTGTTTTAAACGGGGTAAAGCCTTTACAAAAAACAAACAACAAAGAAAAAAACTCTCATATATACTGTACTAACCCTGATTAACCTGTATACCCTGTATGCCCCCACATTTTGTATGCTGCTGAATCTGTCCTTTTTTCAGTAGCTTTGTATAAACAATAACCGCTAAATGTAATGCAATGTTATGTAAGGTGATCGCCTAGGCATTCTCATTGTGAAAAGTAAGTCACATGTACATGGACTGGCATTTAATGTTGTATTTGTTCCTTTCTATTTGTTTTTTGTCTGTTCATATTCTTTTTGGGGGAGTAAAGTCAGTTTAAAAATGCCATTAAATGCATAGGCCTATAGGCCAAGTTTAATGACCTTGAGGTTATCAGAGGTCATATGTCGTTTTACAAGTGAAAAATGAATTCAGCACCCAAACATTTAACAAACAAGGCCATTTGCTAACTTCATTAATCATTTTAGTACATTTCATTCCTTAGAAAGCTGAGAAACTGGGTTCAGCTGAGACGTTTACAGCCCGAAAGTTCAATGACCTCTAGAGGTCAACAGAGGTCAGATAGAGCTCGGCATATTGCAGATTTGAATTCGGCACACCCAAATTGACAAAATAAGACTGTTTGCTGACTTTGTCTCAAAAATGCCTTTGGGTGTCACAATTCTGGATTTTGGTACCAGTCTATAGCTCACAACTATGGTGAGCAGAAAAGCATCTCAGCATGCAACAGCAGAAGACCACATTGGGTTCCACTCCTGCCAGCCAAGAACAGGGATCTTAGAATCAAGAACAAGTTCCTATTAAAGTGGCCGGTGAGTGTAAATTGAACATCCATCCATCCATTATCTGTAGACACTTATCCTGTTCTACAGGGTCGCAGGCAAGCTGGAGCCTATCCCAGCTGACTATGGGCAAGAGGCAGGGTACACCGTGGACAAGTCGCCAGGTTATCGCAGGGCTGACACAGAGACAAACAACCATTCACACTCACATTCACACCTACGGTCAATTTAGAGCTACCAATTAGCCTAACCTGCATGTCTTTGGACTGTGGGGGAAACCAGAGCACCCGGAGGAAACCTACGCAGACAAGGGGAGAATGTGCAAACTCCACACAGAAAGGCCCTCGCCGGCCACTGGGCTCGAACCCAGGACCTTCTTGCTGTGAGGCGACAGTGCTAACCACTACACCACTGTGCTGCCCGTAAATTGAACGTAAATAAATAATTTTGAGTAAGCATAACTTTATTATGTGTAATAGATGTACATTTTTTTCCCATGTAAATCCATGAATATGAAATGAAAGTGAGACTGTGTTCCACACTAGGATAAGAGTGTGTGCCAGAAGCTGTGAATTTAAAGGTTATGTAAATGTTTCACGCTACTGGAAGTCTTCAAGAAAACAGCAAGTTTTCACTTCCCTTTTTTTGCGTGCAGTGTATTCATTGATCAAATTTACTTCCCTTCTCAGTTCATTTCATCATGGAAAGAGATTTTTTTTTGTTTTGTCCTTATCACCATATGATGAAGAATCTTTGGAATCCTCACCAGTTTGACATGCATAAATAATGTAAATTATTTGCGGAATATCTTCTTTCTTCAACTATCAAACAAGAAAATGTTAGCTTAAGTTGGCAGTGAATTAGCATGAGATAACTAGCATTAGTTACATAATGCTCGTGCACTAACCCCATCTCCAGAAAAGTTGGGATATTTTCCAAAATACATTAAAAACAAAAATCTGTGTGTTGTTAATTCACATGAAGCTTTATTTAACTGACAAAACTCCAAAGAAAATATTTTCAATAGTTTTACTGACCAACTTAATTGTATTTTGTAAATATAAATGAAGTTCGAATTTGATACCTGCAACACAAAAAAAAGTTGGGACAGAGGCATTATTAATATTGTATTACACCACTTCTCCTTTTAATAACACGTTTTCTTTGGATGGGACCTGAGCATACTAATTGTTACAGTTTTTTAATTTGACACTTTGTCCATTCTTGCTTGATACAAGAATTCAGCTGCTCAACAGTCCATGGTCGCCGTTGTCTGATTCTCCTCTTCATGATGTGCCATATATTCTCAATAGGAGACAGATCTGGACTGGCAGCAGGCCAGTCAAGCACATGCACTCTGTGTCGACGAAGCCATGCTGTTGTTGCCCATGCAAAATGAGGCCTGGCATTGTCCTTCTGAAATAAGCATGGACAATGCCGGGGTGGCCCTATATTTAGCTGGGACCATCCCCGGCCCAAACCATCAATGGTGGCCTGCTTGGAGCATGGGGAAAATAATTTTCACTAATTTTGGTCACTGATCTTATTCTTGCATTAATCATCAATTCAACTGCACTCTGCATTTTCACATGGCAGCCCAGACGCCGACAGCATCGCAGCAGATTAAATAGGCGCTACCAAATAAGGAAATTCTCCCCTCCCCTCTATTGCAGTTGGTTTGGTCCAAGACTCCTCCTCTGTATTGCGGGGAACTTAAACAACATTGGCACAAAACAGCGCGCGTCAGTGATGGAGGGCAGAAAGAGGCCAGGTGGAACCGAAAGGGCGAAGCTTAAAAAAAGGAAGGAGGTGGCAGCAAAATGTGCCAAATTGACAGATATGTTCTCAAGACCAGCTGGTAGGTTACGAACGATATGGAGTATGATAACCCTGTTTGTCGATTTTATCAGTCTATGCTAGGCCTATAATGTGTCAATAGTTTGCGATGTCAATTCAGCTTTTTGAGGTCATGTGAAATCTCGCAATTTACACGGTATAGATGTGGTGTATGTCTTAATTCTAAGAAGAACCGGACATTGCTTTACATCCCAGTTATTAACAATTTTAGATGAACAGGTCCCAAATGTGCTGTTGCGCGTTATTTCCTCATCCAGCCTATTTCATCTCGCTGTCACACCGTGCATTTCCACAGGCGTGCGCACATTGTGGTTATGAACACATAGGCCTAGAAGTCATATTTGATGTTAAATAATTGTTGTTAAATATATAACTTAGAAGAAGTGTATGCGTATGCCAATATTCTAAGCAGAATCGAACACTTGCTTTAGCCTACATTTCATTTAACCATTTTTGAGTTGCCTAATGCGCCCTCCAGGGATGTGATTTTTCCGCGAATTCACGGAATTCCGCTTTTTTCACCTCAAAATTTGAAAAAAAAAATTTTTTCCGATTTTTTGCTCAAAAATCTGCATTCATATCCTATTCGTTCCAACTTTCAGTAATTCCGTCATTGAGATGAAACGAGGTATGTGATTGGCCCATCGCTCTGTAACAACCAATGAACGCGCTTGTTAGATAGCTGTACGTAAGCTCGCTTCAAACAAAGAGTTGAAAGATGGCAGCCTCCGTGATCGAGCGTAAAGATGCACCTGATCATCAGTTTGGTGTGTGTTTTTAAAGTAAATAAACATGGGGAAGAAGAAAAAAAAACAACCCAGCTCATTTCTTTCCCCATAATAAACCTGTGAGTGGTGATGGTGTGGTGTCACTGCACGTGCGACAGTTGGGTATGTTTTCGCGGGGTGACGAAGGTCGCCGTGGCAATGGGGCCTCGCGCCATCTGTTACTTCCTGCATGCGCACGCTATGAAAGCTGTGGTGAAAAGGTTAGTATCGGAGGCTAAACCTTCTGAGGAGAAAAGAAGGGGCGGTTTTTATTTCAGTTTGTTTTAGTTACGTCCGAAGAAACAGCAGTTTAAATCACGGCTCTAGTTTACAAATCAAAATGGTTACTCAGTGAAAACAAAACAAAAGCTAGAGAGCAGGGGAGTGGTGGGAGTTTAACCCGGGAAAGTGAGTCTGTGAGGCGGCAGTGATGCTTGACCCCTCCCGCCTCCTCTCACTTTACCTCAGAGTCTCTGCCAACTTCATCACAGATTATTTCACCTTTTTCACTCGAAGTTAGTTTTAATTTTCGCTCAAAACTTTTCCCACAGCGTGGATGTAAGGTAATTATACACAATTTTGATTTGTTTATTCAATATTAAAATGTTAGTGCAAATAATACATACTTGCCAACTTTTCAAAATTCTCATGAGGGAGAAAAGTGCATGAAAGACATTTTCAGTTGGCCGAGGGTCTGATGCGCGGTTGAAATGATAAAAACAGTGGAGCCCAATTAATTGCAAACACATTTTTTGTGAATGTTGTTTAGTGAAAAAGTGATTTTTATTCTTGCATATGAAAATCCTCAAGTGAGTGAACACTGTACAGTTCTGTATATGAGTCAATTTCACAGAAAACGTTTTGTTTTTTTTGTCCGGACGTGTTTTGTTTACATTTTGAGATTTCTAAAACCTTTTTATGGTCTCATATGATAAAACATTATCAGTTCTACCTTGCATTTCAAAATTTGACTACTTTGGTTCATAAATGTGTATTTTGTAGCAAATTTTAGGGTCGAAAATGAGCAAAAATGGCTGTCCCACTGAAAAGAGACTTTTTTTCAGACATGATTCTTAATGTTAGACAAAGGTGGAATTGAAACTTTTTCACGTTCAACGACAAGACTGTGGAAACCACAGTGGACATATGATGTCACAAATTGAAAATGGCATTAAGAAAATATATTTTTTCGATGTTTTGTTAATTTTTGTACCTGTCCCAGAGGTTTGTGTCAGTTCTGTTACCGTGATTAATCACATAACAAAAATAAATGCTCCCAAAAGCTATTATTGAAATTATTTGTTGCCAAAGATCTACATATTCTCATCTTTTATATGGATGGCAGAATGAACTGAATCTGAGAATATTTACTTAAAAATTTCAGCTTTGGTAAGTAGTCTATGCATGACTAATTTTTTTGTGTCAATCCTGTTACCCTGTCTAAATGGGGTGTGCAGTAACTTAATCAAATATTAGAAGTTGCCATACATAAGAAGCAAACCGGGAGACTACCAGGAGCAATAGAGTTTAATAAATAATGGTGGATGAATTCTTATGTTGCATCATGTTTGTTTGAAAAGGCACATTTAGGTATGTTCAACTTCTACAGTAATTGAAAGTATAAATTTTGTTTTTCCTTATACAATTTTCTATTTATTCTAATGCAGATTATTTAATTTAGAATGACGTTTTTAGGTTTCATGTTTTGGCTTTTTGTCAGTTAAGAATCATTGAATTTACTATAGGGGCTCAGAGTTGCATGTTGACCATTAAATTGGCTTGAATTTGTTAATCATGACAAGTTTTTTTCTTGTGTGTTTTCTTGCCATTTTAGTGCAATTTTTAAGTCAGAAAACCCCAGAACCCAGGAGCTTCGGGGGGCTTCGCCCCCCCTTGTCCCCCCACCAGGGTGCTGCCCTGGACCAGCTGGGGGCCTATGGCCCCCAGACCCCTGGCTAAAATTTTCAGATAATTTTACCAGCCCCAAATCACATCCCTGGCCCTCACGCTTTATCTGCCAGTTGCTGAGTACCCAGCATTGTTGATTTGCCATTATTTTCGAGGTGTATGCGGCATGTAATGCACAAGCATTGGTTCAAATACACGCGAGATGGGTGCTTTCATTATTTTAAGACTATGTGACTAAAAATGTGTTGTGTAATTCGTCTTAAATAACGCGAAACAATCAGCCATACTCGCTGCTTTGCTATTTGGAGTGGCAGTCAGCTGGATTTCGCCCCCGACGTAAAAGTTCATTCCCACACCCGGGCCGAAGATGCCGATTTCTGAAGATGCATGTCCTTTGGATGTGTTTTCAAATATTTTCACTAAGGAACTTTGGGACATGTTGGTGACACAGATAAATGTATATGCGGATTAGACATGCGGCCACACACCATCCAATTTTAAGTGGAGCCCCGTCTCATACTAGATGAAATCGTTCGTCGGTCTCTGCATTACGTTTGTGGTCATTAAACTACCGCGTAATGGAAGTTTTATTAACCCTAAAGTAATGCAGAGAACGACGAACAACATACATTGTCACTACCTGAATTTAAACCAAATAAAAAGCATTGTGAAAGAACAGTTATTTGTTTTATCTTTTTTAATGTACTCAAATTCCTCCTCCATTTCAAAGTGGCCTGAATGTGAATTAAACTCCTGGGCTGAAAACAGGGCCCACTCCGGCCCTGAGCATGGACCCTCCCAGGAAGAGATGTCACCTTGATGGCAACATATGTGTCTCAAAAACAATTCTCTTACGAATTTTGGCACAATCGTGAGCCATACTTCCTTGCAAAAACTGAGCCTTTGGTGCATGCTCTTCTTATACCTTTTAACCTGTTTATTGTGGACTCTTCCAAAATGGTGTTCCTTGAATATCCTATAAACTTTTCAGGCTTATTTTGCCTCGCTCTCAACTTTTTTTTAATGTGTTGCAGGCATCAATTTTTTAATTTAATTTATATTTACAAAATACAATTAAGTTGGTCAGTAAAACTACTGAAAATCTTTTCTGTGTACTTTTGTCAGTTAAATAAAGGTTCACGTGAATTAACAAATCACAGATTTTTGTTTTTATTGCATTTTGGAAAATATCCCACCTTTTTTTGGAAACAGGATTGGTATTATACTAGTATTTTCTTTTTTTATATTCATCCGCATTAGTCACAATTCAGAATGATCACCTGCTGAACAGTTGAAACAGTTAGTACAATTTTATCATGGATACTCAGCAACATTTTGCTAACATTATTGTATTTCTAGTTAGCTTTGTCCGCTGTTTATCTTAGCCTGCAAGACTAATTTAGCTGCATTTAGATTGTGAAAGGCTTTGGAAAAACCAGCTGCTTTGCAGCTGGTTAACTATACATTTGCTTTGCTCTATTAAACAGCCCACTATGCAGAGGTTTATGTCTAAACTCTGCCATGACTGACCTTTACTTCTGAACTGCAAAGATGGTGGTGCACCATGGACACAGGTATATTTTTTCATTACAGTAATTTTATCGCATGTCAGGATGTTCTTATACTGTAAGCATGACATGAAGCAGCATCCTTAAAACCTCCTTACCCTGAGTTACTATGTAATCAGAGAGACCTTTGATCCAATAAATAATTAAAGTAAAATTTACAGGAAAACAGACAGAACAATGGCTTAAGTTTAAACGTTTTACTGCTTTAAAACCTGGCACGTTAATATAGAATTCAATTACTGGTTTGCCAGGGTCTACAGATTATCAAATGAATATTAAATTCCCAAACAATTAATGCTTTATTTACAGAAACAGCCATGTTTGAGATAAAATCCACAAATTCATGAAAAAATTCAGAATATTGCCCTATGTGTCTGTAAGTAATAATTAGTGGAAATGACTAGGTGGGCTTATTTTTTGTGGCTACATATATGTTAGTAGTTATAGTATAGTATACCAATTAGTATAGTATTGTGTAGTATGTATTGTGTAATATGTAATTCCATTTATTTGTATAGCACTTTTAAATGACAATTAGCGCAAATGGTGCATTTAATCTGACTGTTGCAAAGCAGCTTTACAGAAAAATAAAGATTTTAAACATGTAAAATGATAAATTTATCTCTCATAAATGTATTTGTCCCTAATGAGTAAGCCTGAGGCGACGATGGCAAGGATAAACTCCCTCAGACGACATGAGAAAGAAACCTTGAGAGGAACCAGACTCAAAAGGGAACCCATCCTCATCTGGGTAATAACAGATCACGTGATTAGAAATAATTCACTTCTATAACAGTGTCCTATATGGTCAAAAAATGCAATTGTGTAACCAGGAACTCCATAATAGTTTTGACATGAAGTCTATTTTGTTGAAGTTATCAACTATTTACTGATAGAAACTTGAATGCAAAACTGTTCATAACAACTGCAGTCCTAAAGTTATCATGGCAATTGTAGTCCTAAATCATTGTAAGAAAACTGTGTAGGGACAGCTGCCATGCCCATAACCATGGTAACCCTTTCAAAACCAGTTTGAACACACCAACCAATCTCTGTACTCGACGCCATGTTTTATCTCCGCCCCTTCCTCTGACTCCCTGTAACGGTATTGGATACAGAGGATACTGGATACCAGGTACAGTGACGTCACGACTGCTTTAAATCAGCGAGGGAAACGAAATTTCGTCCTCTCTGGCCGTGGATCTGCTAGCGGTGGTTTCCATGTGTGAAAGAAAAGCCGATGCATTTGGCGCTACAGAAGGACAGAGAACAAAGAACCAGCTATTGATACCAGACTTTAGCCAAAGTTCAATGTGCTTGACCTTCGTGGAGTTGCAGCGATAACCAAACCGGTTAGTTACTGCAGCCTACGCAGTACTTCAAAGAGGAAAGGTGACCGGATCCCTCTTCCCCTTTTTTTCCAACGTTGATGAAATTATAACCAAGATTCCTTCTAGATCATCGGGCGCCTGACGAGACGTCGAGGGTCTCCAGCTGACAAGCTGCGGAAGGAGCAAAACCGTCTTCTCTCCAGGATCTGCGCCCCACGCTATCCCAGATAACAGAAGGCACTTCCAATACCGTCTTCTTCCTGAATCTGCGTGCCGCGCTATCTTTGGAGAAGGCACACTTCCAATCGCTAGCGAGTAAGGCTGGCATCTGGGCAAAATTTGTTAGTTTTTACTTGTAGCTAGTTAATGTGAATAGTGTTGCCTATTTGAATTCATTTATGATTTAAATTAGACCCCGAAGCCGCCGCCAGGCGCCGCTAAAACCGCCATTTAGAATTTGAGCCGCCGCCAGCCAATAATTTTGTAAGCCAATTTGAGCCGCTATCTAATAAAATTTGGCTGAGCCACTAAGAATTGTGTACATCAAATAATGGGTTTATCCACATCATGAGCTACAAGAAAAGTGACACAAACATGATCAACTATACACACTAGTAGTAACACAATAGAGACGTATAGGCATACACTGTAGAGATTTAGAACTGATATCACAGCACAGAGAGCCACCACAAGCTTGCCGTTGTGACTACCTGTCTGGCTTCCCGCCCCTCACACCGTTACCACGATACACTGGGGAACCCGGGAACCCACCCAGAGCATCAATCGACTCCGATATCGACGAGATGGCTGCATTCTTTGCCGCTGCTGAGGGAAAGTGTAAAGGTATTTTTTGTTTGTTTGTTTGTTTGTTTTTTTGTTTGTTTGTTTCACATACTTCGAGATTGATAAAAAAATGTACTCCACCACTCTACTTTCATCGTAGTAAGATAGCTGCCAGTCCTTCACTGGTCATTGCTAGTGAGAGTAGATAGCTAGATGCCTTCCTCAAACAATCCAGATTAGCTTATTATTAGCATTGAACTACAATCTTGCTAGATTTATATTTACAATGAAGTAAGAGACCAGGGGACCTGTGGTAAATATGATTTCACGTTAAATGACCCGTGTGTGTGTGTGTGTGTGTGTGTGTGTGTGTGTGTGTGTGTGTGTGTGTGTGTGTGAGAGAGAGAGAGAGAGAGAGAGAGAGAATAATAATACATCTAAGTACTTATAATAAATAAATGTAATAAATAAATAACTTATAATCAATAAATGCTATCATAAATACACCATTTGTTGTAGTACAATCAGTTTTTTAACCAAACTGTGTTGTGGAAATAGCCTATGTATCTGTGTAACCAGTACACTGCATCTTATAATCAATTGAACGTAGACCATAGGCATGAAGAAACAGTATCAGCCATTTGTAGCCATAAACATTTTGGTGGCTGCAGCAGCCATTAAGGTTTTGGCTGAGTCAGCTAGCCAGCCAATAATTTCATCAGCCAGCCATTATCCTGAAAACAAACGGCTTCGGGGTCTAATTTAAATGTATGCATTTTGATTCACATCTTCAGTCTTAGACCACGTGTTGTTGATTTACTTTGTTTACTATCTGTGTTTAGCTAGATTGTGCATGCTCTCTCTCCCTTTCTCTCTTTTTAACCGAGGCTCGTTTAAACCACAGAGCCCTTTGTTCATTTTTCCCGCGCTCTCCTTGTAGGCGCAGCCTAGCACAGCTCGTGCATTCCATTCGCATTCCATACACACACACTCACACATAACCATTTGATTTTCCCTCTCATTTTAACATCCACTCACCCCTACACTGTAACACTGACTATAGCTTATTACTTCTGATCACCATTAGTGCCTTAATTATCATACACTACTGATTCTTATATGTATATACTAGTGCATCTCAAAAAATTAGAATACCATGAAAAAGTTCCTTTTTTTTCACAATTTAATTCAAAAAGGTAAACTTTCATATATTCTATATTCATTACATGTACAGTGAAATATTTAAAGCCTTTTTTTGTTTTAATTTTGATGATTATGGCTTATAGCTCATGAAAATCAGAAATCCAGTATCTCAAATTATTAGAATATTCCCTAAGATCAATCAAAAAAAGGATTTACAATAAAGAAATGTCCAACTTCTGAAAAGTATATTCATTTATACACTCAAATACTTGGTTTGGACTCCTTTACCATGAATTACTGTATCAATGCAGTGTGTCATGGAGGTGATCAGTCTGTGGCACTGCTGAGGTGTTATTGAAACCCAGGTTGCTTTGATAGTGGCCTTCTTATTGAAGCCCAGGTTGCCTTTGATAGTGGCGTATCTGTATTTTTGGGTCGGGTGTTTCTCATCTTCCTCTTGACAATACCCCATAGATTATCTATGGGGTTCAGGTCAGGCAAGTTGGCTGGCCAATCAAACACAGTAATATCATGGTCAGCAAACCATTTGGTAGTAGTTTTGGCACTGTGGGTAGGTGCTAAGTCCTGCTGGAAAAGGAACTCAACATCTCCAAAAAGCTCGTCAGCAAATGGAAGCATGAAGTGCTCTAAAATCTCCTGGTAGATGGCTGTGTTGACTTTGGACTTGATAAAATACAGTGGACCAACACCAGCAGATGACATGGCACCCCAAATCATCACAGACTGTGGAAACTTCACACTGGGCTTCAAACACCTTGGATTCTGTGCCTCTCCACTCTTCCTCCAGACTCTAGAACCATGATTTCCAAATTAAATGCAAAATGTACTTTCATCTGAAAAGAGGACTTTGGACCACTGAGCAACAGTCCATTTCTTTCTCTCCTTAGCCCAGATAAGACACTTCTGACATTGTCTCTGGCTCAGGAGTAGCTTGATATTAGGAATGCAAAAGTTGTATCCCCTTTTTTGAAGATGTCTGTTCGTGATGGGTCTTGATACACTGACACCAGCCTCAGTCCACTCCTTGTGAAGCTCTCCCAAGTTCTTGAATCAACTTTTCTTGACAATCCTCTCATGACTGCGGCCATCCCTGTTGCTTGTGCACCTTTTCCAGCCACCCTTTTCAGCAGTGACCTTTTGTGGCTTACCCTCCTTGTGGAGGGCATCAGTGATCATCTTCTGGACAACAATCAAGTCAGCAGTCTTCCCCATGATTGTGGTTGTGTGTACTGAACTAGACCGAGAGATACACTGTGTTCATACTGTTTAACTCAAACTCGAAATGAAATATTCTAATATTTTGAGATGGGTTTTTTTTTATGTTTTTGTACTGTATGCCATACTGATTAAAACAGAAAAATGCTTGATAGATTTTAGTTTATGTGTAATAAGTCTATAATATATAACATTTTCACTTTCTTAAATAACTGATGGAAAATATTGAACTTTTTCACAATATTCTAATTTTTTGAGATGCACTAGTATTTATTGTATCATTTATATTGAATTATTCCTTGGCTGCTACTGTTGCTATATCTGATCAGTATGAGTTCACTAATTCATGTCAGCTATTTCAATAAATGGTATCTTTGGAATAAACTGTGTCCTGTTTATTGTTACAATATTCACTGAAGTGCCAACCTCTATCAAGAAAAGAACTCTAATTGCCTTCACCCATTTTGTGATATGAATGCTATAGACCTAGAGTAAATGTATTACATTAGAGCTACAATAATCACCAAACTATAGTAACATCACCACCAAGTTATTTGATTGATTTTAATAGTTAGCTATAAACTATTAGATACTGGAATTAATGACTAATGAATTTATGAGACTGATTAATGAATTTATGAGACTGGTTTAATGAATTTATGAGACTGATCCCTTTTTACATGAGACTGATTTGATTGATTTTAATAGTTTAGTTGTAAACTATTAGATACATTAATTAATGATTAATTAATGAGACTGATTTGATGAGACTGATTTGGTAAGCCCATTGCACCTACAACTGTTTGTATTAATTGCAGTAAGCCATCTTCTAAGTATATTTTTAAGCTGTCCAAACACAGGACCATCACAGGACCAGGGCCATCCTCCACAGGAGCGAAGTGACGAGAACCTTAACCAGGATGGAGCAGGGGCTGTATATACAGGGCCATCCTCCACTGGAGAGATATGATGAGAACCTCAATCCGAAATGGGGCATTGGGATGGATTCGGGGCTGTATATACGGGACTATCCTCCACAAGAGTGATGTAATGAGAACCTTAAGCAGAAGTGGGGCATCAGGATGTAGCAGGGGCCATATATACAGGGCCATCCTCCACTGGAGAGATATGATGAGAACCTCAACCAGAAATGGGGCATCGGGATGGATTCGGGGCTATACATACGGGACCATCCTCCACAAGAGTGATGTGATGAGAACCTTAACCAGAAGTGGGGCATCAGGATGTAGCAGGGGCTGTATATATGGTGCCATCCTCCACTGGAGAGATATGATGAGAACCTCAACCAGAAATGGGGTATCGGGATGGATTAGGGGCTGTACGGTACATACGGGGCCATCCTCCACAGGAGCGATGTGATGAGAACATCAACCAGAAATGGGGCATCAGGATGAATCAGGCAGGTCCTGAGAGCAGGTGAGGTCAGCATCACTAGTATCTCAGGAATGGCATGTGTATCGAGAGAGAGATTGTTAAATATGCTCGTTGTCACGTAAAGGTTAAGAACGGAATACATTGTGTGCTGAGTGCAAGCAAGGACTCCGGCGAGACTAACTATGGCAGCAGAACTATAAGGGAGAGCCAGAAGGTAAAAATAAATAAATAAATAAATAAATAAATAAAAATGGCCAGTCAACAAACCTGAGTGAATGCATGAGAATGGGGGTGGGAGGGATGGGTGACAGCATCCAATCATCCCAGTTTACCGGTACCAGAACACTTGATGCCCGAGAACCTTCCATATCTGTTCCTTTACCTAATAAAAAGGTATTATCAAAAGGCTTGACTAAAAAATAATGTTTTCAGCTTATACTTAAATACTGAGACTATGTCTGAGTACTGAACACTACTTGGAAATCTGTTCCATAACTGTGGGACTTTGTAAGAGAAGGCTCTGCCCCCTGCATTAGCCTTTACATCACCTTCTCTAATTTACACAAGTTTTCAAAGTTACTCTTAGTAATTTCTCACTGATGAAGGCATATTCATCAGCTCCTAAATGAATAACTAGCTTCAAAAACCTATGCTTTTCTAGGACCCTAAGATTACATGCTATGTCTGGTGCCCTAGCTCCTGACATACACCTAACTAAAGCTGTTGATGCCCCTAAAGGCACCAGAAGCGATGTAGTGAAATCCTCAACCAGAAATGGGGCATCAGAATGGATTAGGCAGGTCCAGACAGCAGCAGAGGTCAGCCTCACTGGTATATCATGAATGGCATGTGTATCTCGACAGAGAGAGAGAGAGAGAGAGAGAGAGAGAGAGAGAGAAAATGTTAAATATGCTCATTGTCACATAATGGTTAAGAACAGTTTACATTTTGCAATGAGTGCAAGCAAGGACACCAGCAAGACTACCTATGACAGCTGAGTTAAAAGGGAGAAACAGAAGGTAACAAAAAAAGTGGACAGTCAACAAACCTGAATAAATGCATGCGAGTGGGGTTGTGGAGGGGATGGGTGATAGCAAAACACTCGATGCCTGAGAACCTTCCAGATCTGCTCCTTTACCTAATAAAAAACTATTAACAAAAAGCTTGACTAAACAAATACATTTTCAGCCTAGACTTAAATACTGAGATTGTGCCTGAGTGCTGAGCACTACTTGGAAAGTGGTTTCATAACCATGGGGCTTTGTAAGAGAAGGCTCTGCCCTCTGCATTAGCCTTCACATCACCTTCCCTAATTGACACAAGTTTTCAAAATTACTCTTAGTAACCTCTGACTGATGAAGGTATATTCATCAGCTCCTAAGTGAAGAACTAGTTTCAAAAACCTATGCTTTTCTAGGACCTTTGCTATGTCTGGTGCCCTAGCTCCTAGCATACACCTAACTAAAACTGCTGATGCCCCTAAAGGCTTAGTTCATTTCACATGCCATAAAATAGATTTTCCTTGAACCAAAGCTGGTGGCATGGTGGTGTAGTGGTTAGCACTGTTGCCTCACAGCAAGAAGGTTCTGAGTTCGAGCCCAGTGGTAGACGAGGGCCTTTCTGTGTGGAGTTTGCATGTTCTCCCCGTGTCTGTGTGGGTTTCCTCCAGGTGCTCCAGTTTCCCCCACAGTCCAAAGACATACAGGTTAGGCTAATTGGTGGCTTTTAATTGACTGTGAATGTGAACAGCTGTTTGTCTCTGTGTCAACCCTGCAATGACCTGGTGACTTGTCCAGGGTGTACCCTGTCTCTTGCCCATAGTCAACTGGGATAGGCTCCAGCTTGCCCACGACCCTGTACAGGATAAGCGGTTACAGATAATGGATGGATGGATGAACCAAAGCTCTTTCAACAGACTTCTCAGCAAACCTGTTTAATGCAGAAAGGAGTGGTGGTCTTTTGGGCAATCCTTAGTGTTAACTTTGTGTTTGCTATCCTGCCGCAGAGTTGTCACCCATTCTCACCTCTGAAGTTGAGGATTAAGTGTTTCTACCAAAGGCACCCAGACTTTGTCCTCCCGAAAATATGCTGCTCTCACTAATCTGCTCTACCATCTGGATGCTCACCTTTAATACTGTAAAATTTTCTGCCAGAGATCATCATCTTCTTCTCCCTTGTTCAGCACTGTTGCCAGGTCAATGCTAGTGATTGACATATTAATTCAAGGTGTGGGAGGGGGGTTTCACGGCAGAGGCCCTTCCTGCCATAACACTCCCATTCATACACTCCCATTTCTGGGCTTGGGAAACAACCATTCATGCATATGGACAATTTAGAGTAGCCCGTTAACGTAACCTGCATGTCTTTGGACTGTGGGGGAAACCAGAGCACCCAGAGTAAATTCATGCAGACATGGGGAGAACATGCAAACTCCACACAGAAAAGCCCCTGTTGGCCACTGGGCTTGAACCCAGAACCTTCTTGTTGTGAGGCGGCAATGCTAACCACTGCACTACCGTGCCACCCAACTAATGCACACTTGTCACAAATAAAGCTACTACTAACAACAGAGGAAGAATGACTAAACATCCTGCACTCAACACACTGAACAAATTGAACATTTCAATGATTCAAAAGCAGGAATTTGACATCACTCAACACATTTACATGGTTTGTAAGATACTGCACAAAATGGAGCCCATAAGTTACCAGGAAATTCATAAATTTTATTGAAATAAAAGTTATATAGATACAAGTAGAGACAAATGGCAGCAAATCATAAAATCAACATAAAGGGAAAGTCCAAGCCCTCCAGCATTTGGAGGTCGGACCTGGGGTCCTTCCCACTTAATCGATGGAAACTAAGAAAATAACAAACTAAAATAACAAAACGTAAAATTAAAGTGCTGCCCTGCCAAACTGTAGCTCATTGTCAGTAATCAATCAGTTTCATTTAAAATAAAGAATTTATCATGTTGAGTTAATTAGCTAGAAAGGCTTTGGTCCCAGTCCTTCTCCAGTCTCAGGAACGGCTATAGGGTAAGAGGACAGATCTTCCATTTCCACATCTTCCACGAACTGTCCTGAATTCAAGGGGAAACTCCTTGAATCTGAATAGAAAGGACTTGCTCCTGTTCCTTCTCCAGTTTCAGGAATGCCTACAGAGTGAAACAAAGAAAGCAAGTTAGTGTATACTGAGGAGATTACAGGATACAGAAGTAGGTGAAATATCATACATGACAACCAGCCGTGGCAATGAAAAACACTCATTTAGCTTCTTGTGTTACATGCATGATGTGTGCAATTCATGAAGTGATGTGTCATACATTATTTGCAATAAAGGCCATCTTACCCCTTTCAGAAAGGCCTTAAAAATATTAGGACCCCCCACACACTTTTAGTATGGATGGACATTTGCTGCTATCCTGCAATCCATGACTAAAATGAGCATTTTTGTGAATCAGGCAGTGCACCTGACAACCACAGTAGAATTGTATGAAAAATACAAGCACAATGGAAGTAGAGTCAATACGGTGATGATGATAGCAACCTATCACCAGCTTTGGTGGATTAGCTGTAGCTGTTACGCAAATAGCTTCATACAGTGTAAGATATGAGAAGAAGAAGGGAATGATGGCGATATGAGAGCAGAATTTACTGCAAATATGGTGTCATACATCACTTCATGTCTTTGTGGTCAGACCTCAGTGTGTGTGTGTGTGTGTGTGTGTGTGTGTGTGTGTGTGTGTGTGTGTGTGTGTGTGTGTGTGTTCTAGAATGTAGTGAGGTGATTACCATTCATTTCCATTGGTGGTTAAGAAAGGTAAAATAGATCACACACTCAAATTGAGATTAAAAAAGCAACTCTTACCAAGTTTATATTCCTGTGCCTGGGTTATGTTGACATATCCAGCCAAACAAATGATATAGTCTTTAATCAGATTAAAGGGAAAAAGCTGGAAAGAAGGCTTTGATTTGTCATTGTCATAAAATATCCATTGGTTTTCATGCAATCTGAAACACATAGTCATGTGACCTTCTTTCCCAAGCAGCAAAAATTGAAGCTTAAATGTCCTAAAAGATAGATAAATAAATTATACATTATTCAAGGGACACAGAATACCACAAGGATAAACAAATCATTTTCAGGTTTAAACTTCAGTTTTGCTCTGTACATTTGCACAGTTACCTTTTCTTCTTATCTTTAACATGAAGCGGTGGTTCATTAGTCAAACAGAACCCAAGAAGAAGAGTTGGATCTGCTGGATGTCCCAAAGCCTTTATATAGCCAAATGTATTAAAAATGCTGCCAAGACAAACAGTGCATTACACAGAGAATGGCCATAACACAAAATCTAAAGAAGAGTAATCATGCTTCTTACAGTGGTGCTTGAAAGTTTGTGAACCCTTTAGAAATTTCTATATTTCTGCATAAATATGACCTAAAACATCATCAGATTTTCACACAAGTCCTAAAAGTAGATAAAGAGAACCCAGTTAAATGAATGAGACAAAACTGTTATACTTGGTCATTTATTTATTGAGGAAAATAATCCAATATTGCATATCTGTGAGTGGCAAAAGTATGTGAACCTCTAGGATTAGCAGTTAATTTGAAGGTGAAATTAGAGTCAGGTGTTTTCGATCAATGGGATGACAATCAGATGTGAGTGGGCACCCTGTTTTATTTAAAGAACAGGGATCTATCAAAGTCTGATCTTCACAACACGTTTGTGGAAGTGTATCATGGCACGAACAAAGGAGATTTCTGAGGACCTCAGAAAAGGCGTTGTTGATGCTCATCAGGCTGGAAAAGGTTACAAAACCATCTTTAAAGAGTTTGGATCCCACCAATCTGCAGTCAGACAGATTGTGTATAATTGGAGGAAATTCAAGACCATTGTTATCCTCCCCAGGAGTGGTCGAACAACAAAGATCACTCCAAGAGCAAGGCATGTAATCGTCGGCGAGGTCACAAAGGATCCCAGGGTAACTTCTAAGCAACTGAAAGCCTCTCTCACATTGGCTAATATTAATGTTCATGAGTCCACCATCAGGAGAACACTGAACAACAATGGTGTGCATGGCAGGGTTGCAAGGAGAAAGCCACTGCTCTCCAAAAAGAACATTGCTGCTCTTCTGCAGTTTGCTAAAGATCACATGGACAAGCTAGAAGGCTATTGGAAAAATGTTTTGTGGATGGATGAGACCAAAATAGAACCTTTTTGTTTAAATGAGAAGTGTTATATTTGGAAAAAGGAAAACACTGCATTCCAGCATAAGAACCTTATCCCATCTGTGTAACATGGTGGTGGTAGTATCATGGTTTGGGCCTGTTTTGCTGCATCTGGGTCAGGACGGCTTGCCATCATTAATGGAACAATGAATTCTGAATTATACCAGCAAATTCTAAAGGAAAATATCAGCATATCTGTCCATGAACTGAATCTCAAGAGAAGGTGGGTCATGCAGCAATATAACGACCCTAAGCACACAAGTCATTCTACCAAAGAATGGTTAAAGAAGAATAAAGTTAAAGTTTTGGAGTGGCCAAGTCAAAGTCCTGACCTTAATCCAAACGAAATGTTGTGGAATACCTGAAGCGAGCAGTTCATGTGAGGAAACCCACCAACATCCCAGAGCTGAAGCTGTTCTGTATGGAGGAATGGGCTAAAATTCCTCCAAGCTGGTTTGCAGGACTGATCAATAGTTACCAGAAACATTTAGTTGCAGTTATTGCTGTACAAGGACCAAGTATAATATATTTAAATTACCAAGTATAATACTTTTGTCTCATTTGTTTAACTGGGTTCTCTTTATCTACTTTTAGGACTTGTGTGAAAATTTGATGATGTTTTAGGTCATATTAATGCAGAAATATAGAAAATTCTAAAGGGTTCACAAACTTTCAAGCACCACTGTACATATTAATGAGTGGTTAAAGTATGCTCGATGACTGAAAATGAATTCTCTCCATTAGAACTTATATATAGAGTACTGTGCAAATTCTTAGGCACCCTATTTTTTTCATACAAACTTTGTTATAGATTTCATCTCATCTCATTATCTCTAGCCGCTTTATCCTGTTCTACAGGGTCGCAGGCAAGCTGGAGCCTATCCCAGCTGACTACGGGCGAAAGGCAGGGTACACCCTGGACAAGTCACCAGGTCATCACAGGGCTGACACATAGACACAGACAACCATTCACACTCACATTCACACCTACGGTCAATTTAGAGTTACCAGTTAACCTAACCTGCATGTCTTTGGACTGTGGGGGAAACCGGAGCACCCGAAGGAAACCCACGCGGACACGGGGAGAACACGCAAACTCTGCACAGAAAGGCCTTCTTCGGCCACGGGGCTTGAACCCGAACCTTCTTGCTGTGAGGCAACAGCGCTAACCACTACACCACCATGCCGCCTTGTTATAGATTTTTATTTTATTATTTCTACATCATCGAGTCAATACAAAAGCATTTTCGAATTTAAAACATTCGTTTTTCAGCACAAAATTTAATGTTACAAAAAAGTTTGTATTTGAGCTGCATATTCCATAAGAGAGCACTTTTCAGGTTAAAAAAGAAAACATAATGAAGGTTACTGGGTTTTGGTGCCAAATTAATGTCACGTAATTGTGACAGTCAAAGTGTCCAGAAGAACTGTGGCTGGTTCTTTAAGATGCTCAGTAAAACCGACAGCTCATTTCTTTATAAAACTGCACTCACTCTACCTGGAACTACTTTTTTTTTAAGCAAAGGGGTGTCTCACACCAAATATTAACTTTGTTTCATTTATTATGGCTTACTGCTGTTTATAGTATTTTTTTTTATGTTGAAATATTTCACTTCATTATTTTTAAGCCATTTTTGGCCGACAGCATTTCTTTACATGTGCCTAAGACTTTTGCACAGTACTGTACATTTATTACTTATAATGACCATGATTATTGTTTTAAAGTTGCTCATAGACTTACCTGAGTATTTCATCGTAGATGGGACTATCATTTGAGAATTTCTGGTCACAGGTCATTTCAGCACGTACGAGGCGATGATACAAAGGGAAATGGTCTTGAATAGTGCCATAAAAGTCGATTTTACCTTTGTGATCAAATTTAACATGTTTCAGCTGCCATGCACAAACAACTTTAGCCTCAACATACTTTTTGCCATTTAGCAAAGTCATAATATTTTTAAAGATCTCATCTGAATTAAAAAGCTCTTCGACATTTGAAAACATTAAGAATGTAATGTGAAAGGCAGCCAAAAGTGAATCAAGAACACATGTTCTTGAAATCTGGTATGAGCAAAATGAAACTTCCCCTTTGATGTAGGAAACATGTTCTGTTCTCATCAGCCTCTTCAATTCTAGCATTCTGGAATTAAAATGAGATCCGAGAGCAAATATTTAATCCAGAAAATGTATAATATTTGAAATATTATTTCTTTTTTACATAACATTTTAAAACCAGAACTAACCATCAATAAACTCATCTATGTTGGTTAACTAGCATACTACCAAGTTAGCAATCTTCACAGATCATGCTCACTAAACCAGAATAAACTGGTTTGTGTTGCTAGCTAGCAAGTTAACTCGCATTCTAGAACTTTCCTCACAGATCATGATGAGACCGTGCTTTTTGTCTATTTTTCTCAGACTATGTTGCTTAAAAATCACTACTTTAACTGGATTACATCCAAGCTAGGGTTTTCCTTTTGTTTACTTTTAACAGCTGAAGTATGAACTGCCAAAAAATAAGCCATACAACATCATGAACAAAAGTTGGCATGAGTAAAAAGCCCCACAGGCATTCGTGTAAATCAAGTGTTTAAGTTTCATTCGGTAAACCCAGGTCTAACTCTTGCATTTGTGACTCACTGTTTTGACATCCCACATCTGACATATTTCAGTTGATCAGATCAGTTTTTATAACTCATATGGTGAAGAAAATTAAGCAAAAATTGACATCATTCCTTAGAACTTGCTAGAACCTTCCACCTTGTGTCAGAATGTTATGAGGCTAACAGGTTGAGACTAGCCTACTGATTGCAGTTTTATAATGAGTGCCTATAAAACATTGTATGAACTGTATTTGACCTAAGGGTTTTAAGAGCTACACCTTATTGTAAACTTTACCGTCGAGTTCCCATTTTTCAATTAATCTTCAACCAGTCTTCTCAGTCAAGCAAGTCCATGAACTACTTCCTGAAAAAGACATTCGTAAAGTGAAAGCACAATGAGGTAATCACAAGGAAACCACAAGGAGGTAATAGATCCACCTAGCCTATACTCTCAGAAAATAAAGTACATTATTGTACCTTTAGGATTACAATGGCTTGTCACTGGGGCACTAAGGTACTTATTTGTACCCTTTTACTGCTTGGGATAATACATGTATCTTTATGGCCCTAAAAAGGTACACATACAGTGCTCAGCGTAAATGAGTGCACCCCCTTTGAAAAGTAACATTCTCATCTCATCTCATTATCTCTAGCCGCTTTATCCTTCTACAGGGTCGCAGGCAAGCTGGAGCCTATCCCAGCTGACTACGGGCGAAAGGCGAGGTACACCCTGGACAAGTCGCCAGGTCATCACAGGGCTGACACATAGACACAGACAACCATTCACACCTACGGTCAATTTAGAGTTACCAGTTAACCTAACCTGCATGTCTTTGGACTGTGGGGGAAACCGGAGCACCCGGAGGAAACCCACACGGACACAGGGAGAACATGCAATCTCCACACAGAAAGGCCCTCGCCGGCCACGGGGCTCGAACCCGGACCTTCTTGCTGTGAGGCGACAGCGCTAACCACTACACCACCGTGCCGCCCTCTTCAGAATTCCCCAAAGAAAATAATTTCTTTACACCACAAACGTGAAGGCTACAAGAAGATCAGCAAAGCTTTACTTATCAGTCAGAATACTGTAGCAAAAGTGGTACAAAAATTTAAGAAAGATGGAACTGCAACCATCTCACAGAGACATCCAGGTCGTCCATGGAAGTTAACACCTCGACAGGAGCGTCTTCTGATGAGAAGGGTTGAAGAAAATCGGCATGCAAGTTCACTGCAGTTATCTAAAGAAGTAGAAATCCAAACTGGGGTGACTATTTCCCGTGACACAATACTGTGTACACTGCAAAGGAATCCCATATGGAAAGGATGTAGTAAAATCATAGACAACTTTTACACATTTTACATGAATTCTAAAAGATTTTACATGGCAGTGAAAACAGATATAGTTTTTTTGGTAAATATGTGTAACATGAAACATATAAAACTTTGAATTCTAAAAGATTTTACATGACAGTGAAAACATATACTTTTTTTTGGTAAATATGTGTAACATGAAACATATAAAACTTTGCAAACTGCTAAATCTGTATATGACACCAGTCCCTCATAGGATATCCTCACAAATGTCAGATAAAGTTCATCCTTACCAAATAAACATAGGGGAACAAATGAAATGACGCAGTTCTACTTAAACTGATTTCTATGAATTGGCCTATCACTGTCTGTGTGTGTGTGTGTGTGTGTGTGTGTGTGTGTGTGTGTGTGTGTGTGTGTGTGTGTGTGTGTGTGTGTGTGTAACTAGGAGTAAGTTAAGAGGAGAGAGCTTGCATAGGTGGATATATACCACCAACTTAAAGAAAGCCGCCATACACATTTTTGGTTTTCCAAAAAAAAAAAACAAGTGAGGTGATGTCACTTTATTGAAGTGATGTGAAACTTTATGCACATTTCCCTTAATGCATGTACTACTGTATCATCTCAATTACAACTCAATTACACAATTAACAAGTCATTAATTTCATCATTTACAGCAATGAGTTTTTATTAATCGTCATTTTCCGTTAATACATGTACTACTGTATCATCTCATACAACTCAATTACACAATTTAAAGTTACATCATTTACAGTAATGATTTTATGTTAATCGTCATTTTCCCTTAATACATGTACTACTGTATCATCTCATACAACACAACTCAATTACACAATTAACAATTTACAGTTACATCATTGATAGTAATGAGTTTTTAATAATCGACAAACAACTGAGCTTGCCTGGGTACACTGAATATACATACATGGTCTAACTATCTGTACAGTGTCAATTGCTTTGTGAAAGCCTGTGGGAAAGTGGATAGCTGACATGTACTTCAGAGAAGTTTTGATGACCGTTCCTTTGGCAAACCTCTGCCCTGTGCAATTCCCAAAGTTTCCAATGGCGTATAAACACTGATCACCAGTTTCAATGAAGTGGGAAATTCTAAAAATACTCCCATCTGTCAAAAGCACAACAGAGTTGTTTCTTTTTTTTTTGTTTTGTTGTAAGTATGCCCATGAACAATTTCTCCATTTACAGCCATTCTCCTGTAGTAATTAACAGGAGAATTTGTCGGAACATCTTTCACTGTGTGGAGGGCAGCCTGGTCGCAGGCAGAGATTACTCTTAATTGTGGTAAGCCAATGGCTGTCACCGCAGTGAACCTGTTGACACGGTGCTTTCCAGTTCTCATGTCTTTGCAAAAGTCTTTAACTTCTGTTGGTGCGTTTGCTAAGAATTGCTTTGCTAGACGGGGGAATCCGCGGGCCATTAATACCCGTTTACAGATTTGCTGTGGAACAGCTTGGCTACTCTTCACCTGTTTCAGGAGGTATCCATTAAAATCCTCAAAGATAAAGGCAGAATGTGCCCACAAAGGACCCCAGTGCGCAACACTTCTGCTTAGATGCAGGAGTGAATGCACATTGAATGTCATCTGCTCCTCCCCATACAATGACTGCACACAACCAACAAAGTACACTAAAGCAGCATCAGCATGACTCAACTGCTCTGTGGTTAATTCCGTACCCAACAGAATGCTAATTCCCTCTATCAGTAAGGCCCAGTGACAGAGGTACTTCTCTGGAAGTATGCCCTTTAATACTGGCAGGCTGTAGTATAAAAGCCAGTGTTCCCACTCATGGGCTTTCCAGAACTTCCGTTCCATTATTGATCTTGGGACTCGCGCGATTACACTCGGAGGTTTTATGGACAACAGGTTTCTGTCAATCAGTCCTATTTGTGTGCCAATATACCATGGCTCTGAATAGTTCTGAGAATCCATCCACACATTTACCAGCTGTCTACATACACCTAGTAACACGCAGTGCATATAGTCAGTAACCATTCCATCAATCAGGTCAAATTTTGGCAAATTCACAACAGCAGATTGTCCCTTAATGCCCAGTATAGCTCTCCCCTCTCTTTCAGCTATTTCTCCTATTTCCACTGTTGATTTATGGTTTCTGTCACTTGGTCTCTCATCCAAACATGTGTACACCCTTGCAGTTCCATGTCCCTTCTTTGTCTGTACACCAGGGTGAAGACAGACACCACAGCCATGCACACCATTAAATTGCTTGAAATTCTGTACTAATGGCCTTGCCACTGCATCACAGACACAACACAATGGGTGAACCTTCACATGTCTCCATGACTTATCTGTAGGATGCTGCCACTCAAAACCAACTTGTGAAAGTTTGGTACATTCGCTCACAAATGGTTTGAAGTAACAAGTCATATCTGGCTTACTTGATCCAAACCACAATGCATAGAGAAGCACATGGTTATTTCTGCTTTCAGGCGGTATCTCATTAATGCAACATAAGATTGGCCATATGCAAAATTTTGATGACTTAAAGACGGGTACGCCATCACAATTGAATGTTAGAGACAAAAAAGCCTCCTCACTGTTCGATTTCAAGGTCTCATATAAGGCACCATCACATATATCATTTATTCCATTCCCATTCCTATTTCTGTGAAAACAAAGATCATGCATACCCTGATTCTCAAGTATGTCTTTTATTTGGTCCTTCAATGGTAAAGTAATGAAGTAATGCCCTTGCTGTAAGCTGTCCCTTACTGTGATGGACGTGGAGCATGATACACATGAAAGGGTTTCTTGTGCGAATTCTTTGGATTGTGACATACCAATATATGTAAAGCATAGTCTACAGTAATGATGGTATTCAATCAGATTTACAAGACTAGTCAATGCTTTCTCAAAACAATACTTGCTTGCAGGAACCATGCTTGTCCCATCAGAATGTAATCTGAGAAGTTTCAAGAGATCTTCAACCAGTACACCTGTGGTGTTGTGTTTCAATGCAAATGCGAGTATTGAGATGCAGCTTTGCTCTTCGGTTAATACACGGGAATGGAGGTCCTGAAATTTTATAAAAAAAAACATTACATTAAACATCTGATTATTTACTTGCATCCTTACAGTAAATATATCACATGAGGAAGGTTAAGAATATTGGAAAGCAAATAAATAGTATAAAAATGAATCTACAGCGTCATTATGCTACATACCATAAATATAATGAATGAGTTTCTATATACAGCCATTGCTTATAGCCACTGCTTATAGTAAGTGGTCACCGACTGTGTACAGTTATGGTTTTACCTCAGTCAATATTTGTGAGTCTGGTCTTTGATCTTGTCTCTGGCTGGTGTCTTCATTGTTTTCCTGAAGCTAATACAAAAACAAACACAACCCCTTTTAAACAGGAAAGAAAACCTAATACATTGGGGGAAAACAAACACAGTGCTTTCATGAATTGCAGAAATAACAAACATCCATCCATTGCCTATTATTATGTAACAAACTGTTGTCACTGAATGTGTATGCTGTATGGTTTTACCTCAGTCACTATTTGTGAGTCTGGTCTCTGATCTTGTCTCTGGCTGGTGTCTTCATTGTTTTCCTGAAGGCAATACAAAACAATCCCCATTTAAAAATGGAAACCTAATACAGTGAGAGGAATAGATAGTAATTCCCTGATTTACATGAAGAATATGTTTTTGTCCAGCCATTTGTTGTGGTAACAAGTGTATTTGTGTAAGGGTAGAGTAAGTGGTGTCGCTATGTGTGTGTAATTTTAAAATCCAATTTGGGCATGATCTAATTAATTACATTTCAATCATATGTAGTGCATTGAAGAAAATGTTTTTTTTTTTCTTTTCACCTTCTTAATATATTTGTGTCTAGCCATGGCATGACCAGACTAGGGTCCAGTGGAATGATGACTTATTTAGTTTCTGTGCTTTCTGAGCTTTCCAACAGTGCCCAACAAATGGCAAGACACTAGTGGAAAACAAAAACTTTGTGATTTACTAGGATTCATCTGGACTGAGCTGTGCCTGGTTTCTCTGTGGAGTGACGCATATTTTTTTCATTGAATGTGTATGCTTTATGGCTTTACCTCCGCCAATATATGACAATCTGGTCTGTGCTCTTCTCTCTCGCTCGTGTCTTCATTGTTTTCCTGAAGCTAATACAAAAACAAACACAACCCCTTTTAAACAGAAAAGAAAACCTAATACATTGAGGTAAAACAAACACAGTGCTTTCATGAATTGCAGAAATAACATGTCCATCCATCCATTGCCTATTATTATGTAACAAACTGTTGTCACTGAATGTGTATGCTGTATGGTTTTACCTCAGTCAAAATTTGTGAGTCTGGTCTCCGATCTTGTCTCTGGCTGGCATCTTCATTGTTTTCCTGAAAGCAATACACATTAGAGGCGTAGAGAGCAAAAGTAGAAGTATCTTGCCAGTTTCCATCCTACACATGTGACTTTGTGGAGCACTGGGGCCTCATGTACAAAACTTGCTTACGCACAAAAAAGCTACGTAAGAAACTTTTCACGCAAATGTTCAGATGTACTAATACTGACTTAACATGAAAAAGTGCATGTGTGCTAAATTTCCTGTGAAATCAGATATACCACGTGAATCTGCATGAAAACCTGTCTTTGCATGGACTGATAAGTTTGAAATATTAGGTGTATATGTACATTTTCACATTTACACTTACGCAAAAAAATTCAGTAGGAAATCTACGGAAGTCTTTGTACATGAGGCCCCTGGTCTTATGTACCTGTCTCACGATCAGCTGCTTCTGTGCTTGAATAAATGCCCCCCCCCTGCCCGTGATACGTACAGTTGAACTAAAATTTCAAGTTCCACCAACAACTGTGGCCCAGCCAGTAATATCTTCCTGGTAATGGAGACTATTATAGGCCCTACAACCGGATAGCCGATTCATAACTATGCCGCTACATACATAGGTTTTCGAGGAACAAAACACCCACCCACAGAAAAAACCACCCCCACCCCACGACCAGCCACTGTGCCTGCTAGTGTAATAATTGCTAGTGTGAACTTCCTCCCCTCTCTCCCATCACCGCCACACACTACACACACACCACAACCATACACACAGACAGACAGACAAGATACACCCCCCCCCACACACACACACACACACACCACAACCACACAGACAGACAGACAGACAGACACACAAGCACGCACATGCACACACACGTAAAGTCGGTGACTCAGGAACCCCCTCCCCCCTGTTATGGAACTGCACTAAGTGACTTGCACCTAACCTGCACTACCGGTACCTTACAAGAACTGCTTTCAACACTTTAACAACAAGCCATACACTAGGCCTACCTGTTGTTGCTCCTGCCCTCCACTGGAAAGACTAGCCTACTCTTCATAACACTATGTGACCTTGCACCTTACCTTACAAGGTCTGCTCGGACCTTACAATATACAACAACATAACCTGACTGAAGCCCTGGGCTGCACTGTGCTACTATGTCTTGTAAACAAGTCAATTTCTGCCCAACTGTCCTTTAATTTAGATAATTTCGGAAAATGAATGTTTCAGTGTTATATGTTAATGCCTCAATGCTGAATGATTTTAACTGTTATTTATCACTCCACCAATTACTACTCTTACTGCTACTTTTTAAATTGTAATTTATCCCCATCACTTTATTCTTACTGTTATTGTTACCATTTCAACTGTTATTTATTACTCACTTATTATTATTACTCGTATTTGTCAAATTGTATTGGTCCTGTGTTGTCAGTATTGTGTCCATGTCTTTGCATGGGATAGAGAGAAACGCAGTTTCAATTTCCTTATATGACTTGTGCATATGAAGAGACTGACAATTACAACTGACAATGTGACTTTGACTGACATGCAAAAGTTCATCACAAGCCTTGATATCCATTCGTTTTCAACACACCGCAGTAGAATGAGCTGATCAAGATAACAGTGGTGTTCAACTTACATATGCATGTTGTTCAATATCTGCGCAAGACCTGGAGATTTTTCTAACAAAAACAGACAAACAAACAAGAACAACAACAGATTATGCATACATCCCATGCAAACGACAGCCCCATGCTATGCAAAGATATCGAAATTTAAAATAATAAATAGGCTAACCTGCTTTTCCATCTTGTGCAAGTACGTTTGGGAACGTTCTCCTTCATCCATTGGTTTTCTGCATCAATTGCACAGCGTTTTCTTTTCATGTTTCATGTCTTCTTTCCGTTTATGTTTGAGGAGAAAATACACATTGAATATTCAATAATCCCCGATGATACACATCGAGCTTTCGAAGAACTGACTGATCAGCTAACAGAACACTTTCAAAATGAAAAAGGCGCAAGCTGCAGAGGACAACTTCAAAGGAAAATGAGGCACGCTATCCACATCTCGCAAAACTTTACGAGACTTCTGAACTTTTGAATGGAAGAGACAGTTACCTGATAGAAAATACTCTGCACCAGAGATTGTATATCTACACGTGACTGACGGTCAAATTACACAATCACCGACAGAAGAAGATTGCTTCTACACTAAAAGTAAGATAATTATGATTCACGTCTTTTGTTACTCTTTAAGGAGGACATTTGTTTGTTGGGCTGATTTGAATGCGGTGGATGTCAAGCTAACTGCATTGAGTAGAACTAGCCTGCTAATGGCAATGTTCTAAATTATCGCTGCAGTCGTTGAGCTGCCTTCAGCAACGTTAACATTGCATAAAATCAATGCAATTGTAGCCGCAGTGTGGGCTCATACATTTTTCCAATAAAAATACTAATTAATTTGGCTGGTCTGGTGGAAGGCTGAATGGTAAAGTTAATGTTCGGTGGTGTGATCTAGCAACAATCTGTTTTGGTGAAGGCATGACGCTATTGAAATTTGTCTTTAAAATGTTTCTAGACCAAAGGTGTTTGACTTTAAGACATGTGTATGTGATGGCGACATGAAAGGTAATGGCATGTTTTTTTTTTTAAATCCAGTTTTAGAGTATGGAGCCCAGAAAGTTTGCTGTGGTGAGGTGGCTGGAGGGGGAGGACTACGGGAAGCTAAGTGACTTACGAACAGAAGCAATTCTCAAGTATGAGGATGATAAAATGGATCAGGAGGGAAATCCAAAAAACCCTTACAGTGCATACATCGAATGGTGCCACGGGAGAAAACACAAGGGAGGGTGGCCTCACTTCAAGGCCAGTATCCTTTTTGTTGCCGGTATGTTGATTATACTATTTAATTTCCCCGATCAATATTCAATACAATGACATGGTTATGACACCTATGATTTTCTTTATGAGCAACAAATAGATGCCCTATTTGAATGAAATATAGTAGAGATTAGAACAACTTTATTGACCCCAAAGGACATTAAGGTGTCGAGCAGCATACACACAGGACAATTTAAACATAGCACATACATTTTCATAAAATTAGGCAGCTCCAACCTCTAGCCCCCAATCACATAGTGGAAAATGCAATATATTATAAATTACAGGTATAAATAAATAAATTCCATAAATTATAAATCTATTAATTACACGGCAGTGCATGGAGCACAAGTTGAAATAAATAACAGTAGTTCAACTGTAGTCCAATATGGTGCATGTTCTCTTCATTCTTTATCTAGCTGCCTTTCAGACACTTAAAATAGTCATTTATATTTTACAGAATGAACAATAATTAGAAACGGCATTTGAAATGAACTTTGGTGTGCATGTTTTCTCTTTTATTTTCTAGCAAACCGATATGAGAACTCTATGAAACTAAATTCACTTCTTGAAGTTGCAACAAAACCACCACAGCCTCTGACAAAAAGGGTGTGTGTGCCCCCCGCAAGGTTCCGTGAAGAATCAGAGGACGACGACTCAACTGACATTGAAGCGGAGCCACTTCAGGCAAAGGTGACATTCATTCAGTTTCATCTTACACAGGGCTGATGGTATTCAGGCTCAGTGCCTGATTTCAGGCTTGAAAATCTTTCAGGTCTTTAGCAGTCTTTAGCTCAAATAGTCGTTAGCTTTCAGACTTAAGCTCAAATACTGTTTAAGTTGCGATTTGTTTCCATGTTGTCATTAAACATACACTACCCGATCAAAAGTATTTGCTCACCTGCCTTGACTCACATATGAACTTAAGTGCCATCCCATTCCTAACACATATGGTTCAATATCATGCCAGTACACCTTTAGCAGCTATTACAGCTTCAACTCTTCTGTGAAGGCTGTCCACAAGGTTGGGGAGTGTCTTTATAGGAATTTTTGACCATTTTTCCAAATGCGCATTGGTGAGGTCACACACTGATGATGGTTGAGAGGGTGTGGCTCTTAATCGCCGCTCTAATTCATCCCAAAGTTTTTTTGTCGGGTTCAGGTAAGGACTGTGTGCAGGCTAGTCAAGTTCACTCACACCAGACTGTCATCCATTTCTTTATAGACTTTGCTTTGTGCACTGGTGCACAGTCATGCTGGAAGAGGAAGAGACCTTCTCCAAACTGTTCCCACAAGTTTGGGAGCATGGAACTGTCCAAAATGTTCCAACTTTGAATGCTTCAGGATACCAAAATATTTTGGACAATTCCATGCTCCCAACCTTGTGGGAACAGTTTGGAGCGGGCCTCTTCCTCCTCCAACATCACTGTGGACCAGTGCACAAAGCAAGTCCATGAAGACATGGGTGACAAAGTCTGGTAAGGATGAACTTGACTGGCCTGCAGAGTACACTTGCCTGAACCCGAAAAAACGTCTTTGGGATGAATTAAAGCGGAGATTAGGAGCCAGGCCCTCTCAACAAACATCAGTGTGTGACCTCATCAATGCGCATTTAGAAAAATGGTCAAAAAATTCCTATAAAGATACTCCCCAACCTTGTGGACAGCCTTCACAGAAGAGTTGAAGCTGTAATAGCTGTAAAAGGTGGACCGGCATCATATTGAACCCTATAGGTAAGGAATGGGTTGGCACTTAAGTTCATATGTGAGTCAAGGCAGGTGAGCAAATATTTTGATTGGCTAGTGTATTTGCCAGTGGTATGTAGAATGCAATGTGTAGTATGCCATTATCATATTTGCCGGTGGTAATTATACACATCATTTTTGTTTCTTGGACCATTTAAAGGGGTATGTCACTATTTTGGGGCTAAATATGGTTAAAATCGTTGCCCTGGGTTTATAAAGGTGGTTAAGGGTCTTATTTTTCATGTTAGGCGTTGTGTTGTTTTAGACTCTCTTGGGGGAGGGAATATGTAGCTAAGCTAATGAGAGTCAGTGGATCACATGTAGCACGTGTGATCCATTGACTTTCACTATCTTAGCTGCATACTCCCTCCTTTAGATAGTCTAAAACAACACAATGCCTAACATGAAAAATAAGACCCTTTACCACCTTTATTAACCCAGGGCAACGATTTTAATCATATTTAGCCCCAAAATAATGGCATACCCCTTTAAAGCTACAGTTGGCAACTGAAGTCAGCAGCTTGTGAAAAATTGAATTCTTTTGCCTATGCCATGGGTCTGATACCCCCTAAACCCCTCCCACCTTGAGTTAACACATTTTTCTACAGGAAACACTAAAGGCTGTTTGTGAAGATAGTAGTAAGTCATGGGTAATATTTCTATTCTGTTTGTTTTGAAAACCAGAAGTCAAAGGTGGTCAACCCTGCTGAGCAGTTCCTCAACCTATATGGCCATGGACAGCAAGCTCGACATGGGGAGGAAAATGCGGACTTGCAAAAAACTATCATCGCGTTAAAGCAGGAGGTCAAGGACCTAAAGGAGGAGAATGCTAAGTGGAAAGAGATGGTCCTTCAAGGTATCATTGGTTTTAATAAATTCTAGTTTAACTAGTGTGTCACAAAAGGGAGTACATCCCCTCACAAATCTGCAGATCGTGTCATAGGACAACATTAAAGAAATTTTACGTTGACACAATGAAAAGCAACCTGTCTGTAAAAAAAAAAACAATTAATGTCTGAACATGTACCCACAAAAGTGAGTACACCTCAGGTTTAAATCCCACAGTGTCTGAGGAAGGGCAGTGTTTGCCCGAAAAGTTAGGAAATTAAAATGGAGCTCATGAGTGTGTTTTTCATCATTGCCTTGCATTGAACTTTCACATTTTGAGTCTGCACCCGGCTAAAATAGATGTGTGTGAAATTACTTTAATGCTGTCCTATGAAAAGATATACTTACAAATCTGCAGAAATGTGAGGAGTGTTCTCACTCCTGTGAAACACTGTACATTGCATAATTGTGACGATATTCTTTAATTCAAGAGGCTTCAGTTGTTGGCAACTGCACTTCTTTCCCCATTTTACACCATCAGCCATTAACATAGTCTTGATGGAATGGGTTGGCCAGCCTTACACATTTTCTCTCCAAAGAGAAAAAGTGTTTCTCATTCCCACATCAGGGTTATATTTGAGGAAGTTTGGAAGAAAAAGCAGGTAGAACATCTTTAAAGGAATGGTCCACCTTATGGAAGTCAATGGAAGTCTATGTTAACAAATAAAACATCATCAAATGTACTTGAAGCACTTTCAAATGAATATGAAATTCACCTGAGTTCAAAGCAGCTATTTACTGTAATTCTGTCTTGTGATGACCTGTGGATTGATGCTGATGGTACCATTCACTTACAGCAGGGGTGGGCAAACTTTTCTGTTTGCGGGCCGCATACTGAAAAACTATGTTTCCAAGGGGCCAGTGCAAAATGCAGAGCACCCGTTTCTAACCAGTGGCTAATAATAAAAGAGTAACTGCACTTTAGGATCTAAAAACATGCAGGCTGTCTCATATGTTACACTGTTTGATGAAGCTATAAACAAAAATGGCAAGCCAATTCTAAAACATGCAGTGTGATGAATTTAATGCTTAATGTTACATGAAGTTAACAGGACACCTTCAATTTTTATGTACCTCATGGAGGGCCGCAGGAAACAGAGCCGAGGGCCTCATTTGGCCCCCGGGCCTTAGTTTGCCCACCCCTGACTTACAGTGAGTGTGCTAAGCTAAGCAAATAATGTCAATGTAAGTACTAAAAACACTGAGAAGAAAATGATATGTACATTCATGTGTAATACTTGCAAATATGTGAAAATCGAAAAAGGGTGGACTGTTCCGTTAGAGCTACAAAAAAGTCAAGTTACCCAAACCTAAATACTTTTGTCTATAGTGTAAGTTAGTTTACAGACTGATGACAGCTGTTTGTTTTCTGTTCATGTTGTATTCTGCAACTAGATGTGCCCGGGTTAATTTATGCAATGAGAAACATCATCAACTCAAAGGACACTCCTTCCTCATCACCACACTCATCCACTTCGCTAACCACACCTGAAGTGGCTCCTCAGTCTCAGTCTCCAGTGGCATCAACTCAGTCTCAGTCTTCAGTGGCATCAACTCAGTCTCAGTCTTCAGTGGCATCAACTCAGTCTCAGTCTCCAGTGGCATCAACTGCCCAGCCATTGAAGGTAATGCATATGTATTTTGAAGAATAAAAGAACACAGCATAGACAATAGATCTACTGAATGAGAGACATCTTTGGAAAGTGTCTATTATTATATAGTTATAGTCAGGGTACGATTTGTAGGGGGGGGGGGATTGTTTTGATATTTCTAGTTCTTATACATGATTTTAATTGTGGTTTAAAATACAAGTCCATTGATCTGAAACGTATCCCCCCTCTGTTTTTTTTGACAAATCACACTCTGGTTATAGTATAACTTACCCATATTACCTGTCCCTTCAGTGGGGTTTGGCCAAGTACTGCAATGACACCGCTTAGTTTAGCTTAAAGGTGCATTATGTAATATTTTAGCAGATCATTTCCAGAATCCATGGTACTTTGTTAGCTTTTCAGACATACTTACCACCACCATCAAATTCTAAGTATCCATTATAACTGGGAAAATTGCACTTTTCATACAAGATAAGGTGGATCTTGTCCGTGTACGCAATTTTGAATTTCCAGTAATAGACATTTTAGCTGCAAAACTCACTGTACTTTATTTACTGTACTAGTAAATATTAGTTTATTACATAGTAAATATTTATGGAATAAAATCAAATTTGGAAATAGGCAATACAGTTGCAATGAGTATCATTACAATAATCTGGCCACAAACCTATATAGGGTCATACCATGTCAATTCACACGGCCTCCCCAGGTGACCCTCTTCTATTTGCCTAATACTTTACAGACAGATACCTTTCTAGGCCAATTGACAGAATACTAAGTTTTAGCATCCTACCTCTCACCGCTTTGGAGAAGAGGCCTTCCAAAGTTTGGGTGCCATGCCCACTTTTCGAGCCCAGAAATTACACACAAAATTTACAAGCAGGTTTGGACACCTAGCTTTAGACAGATACAGGCTTTACAATTGCCTTGTCCCCTCACTCTGACCCTGCTTATCATATTCTGTACTTTAAAATAGCCTTTCTGGAAATTCAAAATGGCGGACAATGGAGAAGATCCCATTTTCATGTATGAAAAGTGCAATTTTCCCAGCCATAATGACAACATAGAATTTGATGGTGGTGGTAAGTATTTGTGAAAAAGGCAACATTTGTGAATGGGCAGCATGAATTCTGGAAATAAACTACTTAAAATATTACACACTGCACCTTTAAGCTTTTTGGCTTACTTTAGCGCCAATACTGACACAACACATGCAGTGATGTTGTTGAGGTATTTATCAATGCTTCTGATCATGTCAAAAACTAGACCCCAAAATGCTTCACCTCTGTAATATTGCTTGTGTGTTGTGATGGGGGTAAGAAGTAACCTGACTTGCGCCATCTGGCTGCGCTTTGCTAAACTACACGTGAGGGAGTTCTAGTGTCCTCACGCAACTACATGTATCTGAGGACCCTGAAAATCAGAATAGTTTCTGAACAAATGAGCCAATCATGATCGCCGGGTGGGATTTTCCATAGATGGGCGGCGTTATTTCTGTTCTTCCACCAGTCCATTTCAGCTGCATTACAGGTCGAGTTCAATGTCAGTGGCTGAAGTGGTACATCAGTAAAGATGAGGACAGGAGCATCATTCAAAAACGTGTCAGTTCTGGGGGTTCCCAGATGGTATCGTAAAGACGAAGGCGTACCAGCTGGCGAGGGTCAGTTTAGGTAAATGAGAGGGGTAATTTAGCTTTAATGTAGTTTTTGTGTCCTCTCAACAGGTGGAGATCTACCCAGGGTCTGGAGTGTTCATTGATAAGCTGGCATGGACATATGCTGAAAACTCAAATACAGCCACTGTCTTTGTCAGGCACTTGCTTGTGGCAGTGTTTCCACTTGAGACACTGCTGGTAAGCAATCTCCGTGGCACGAACAGAGGTGGCGCAGATTCTCGGGTCCCACTCGATAAACTAAAAGTGGACGCCATCTACAGTAAGTTTTCATCTACAGTACTGTATATGAATGATGTTTTTTTCTATTTTGTATCTACTAACTAGAGCTTACAGTCTACTGAGTTTTTGCATGTGTGTGTGTTTTGCAGGTGCTACAATTCAGCGGTTCCCGCACACGCCATTGGCAACGATTGGCACGGCGATCAACGCCAAAATAACGGAGCTCAGGGCCAAAAATAAGTCACATATGTAAAAGGGCGCGTTTGTTAAAGGGGTAGTTCACTATTTTTCACATGAAGCCCTATTTTTAGGTAGTCTGGGATGAAATAAGGTGATTCTGATCAAAATTTGAACATTTGCTGCTGAGCTGAGCATTTTAGGTTTCTGTGGTAGTGCCCCCCCACGTTTACATTGACTCCTATGGGCACTCGAACAATCACTCCTAAAATGGCATTAAACTTTCGTTCACAAAGACATGAAACTCACCATGTGGTCAGTAGTGGACAGCCACACATTGACCCAAAAATCACTGGAAAATATGATTTATATCAGTATTTGCCAGGGCGGCACGGTGGTGTAGTGGTTAGCGCTGTCGCCTCACAGCAAGAAGGTCCTGGGTTCGAGCCCCGGGGCCGGCGAGGGCCTTTCTGTGCGGAGTTTGCATGTTCTCCCCGTGTCCGCGTGGGTTTCCTCCGGGTGCTCCGGTTTCCCCCACAGTCCAAAGACATGCAGGTTAGGTTAACTGGTGACTCTAAATTGACCGTAGGTGTGAATGGGAGTGTGAATGGTTGTCTGTGTCTATGTGTCAGCCCTGTGATGACCTGGCAACTTGTCCAGGGTGTACCCCGCCTTTCGCCCGTAGTCAGCTGGGATAGGCTCCAGCTTGCCTGCGACCCTGTAGAAGGATAAAGCGGCTAGAGATAATGAGATGAGATGAGTATTTGCCAGACATATTCTTCTGTTTAGGTTTCTGTGTACTGGCCAGATGTCTACTATTAAACAGAAAAATATGTCTGACAAACACTATTAGAAATTATATTTTGCAGTGATTTTTGAGTCATTTTATGGCTGTCCACCACTGACCACAAAGGTAAGTTTCATGTCTTTGTGAACGAAAGTTTAATGCCATTTTAGGAGTGATTGTTCGAGTGCCCATTGGAATCGATGTAAGGGCTCGGCTCAGCAGCAAATGTTCAAATTTTGTTCAGAACCACCTTATTTCATCCCAGACTACCTAAAAACAGGGCTTTATGTAAAAAATAGTGAACTTACACTTTAAATGTGGAGGGAGGGCATGGTTTATGTTACTTAGTATGGCAGAATTTTGGATATTTTTTTATGTTTATGTACGTTTTTTATGTTTAAAGGGTTTTTCTAAGCATTTATTTTTTATTTTCTTCATTATTACCGTAATCCAACCCAAGTCTGCTCCTTTTCTTTTTTATATATTGTTCTGTTGAATAAACTGGTTATTTCATGGAAAAATTCTGTGTTTTTCTTACATTAACAATATTTGGTTGAAATATAAAAAACATAGATAAACCTTCAACAATTCATTGCAAAAAAAGTGTGTTTTACTTACATTGAGGGAAATTGATTTTCATATAAAAAACCTAGACTAACCTATAATAGTTTTATAAATAATCAGGTTTTTTTATATTAATAGAAAGTTGACATATAAAAAAGTTAGAAAGCCAATATATAACACCTTTATGATACATCTACAATTCAAACCAAAACATATTTATTTGTATTAATTTTAATATAAAAGACATATATATTTGAATCTAAAAAATAGAATTAAGAACTATAAACATTATATGAAGCATACAAAGAAAATATTTTGTCATACACATTTTCTGTTAATGCCATGCACAATTTGTGCTTTAATTATACTAGTTTTACCTAATAATAGTAGGTTAACATATAAAAAACATAGAAAGCCAACATATTATACCTTTATGATGCATTCACAATTCAGACAACAACCTGTATATTTCTATGACTTCTAATATAAAAGACATACATTTGACACTAAAAGACCTATAAACATTATATGAAAAGAAAGTAATTTGCCATACACGTTATCTGTTAATGCAATACAAAATTTTTACATAATTTACACTCGTTTCAGCAAATAACAATGTATGAGGAAACACCAAAAGGGGCCACTTTCAGGAGTAAATCATACATGGCATACAAGGATTTTCTTTTAAGACAGTGGTAAATTCATATACGTTCTGTCCATGTAAAACATGTAAAAGTTGTTTAGGATTTTACTATATCCTTTTCATATACTGTATTAATGCAGTGTGTCATGGAGGTGATCAGTCTGTGGCACTGCTGAGGTGTTATTGAAACCCAGGTTGCTTTGATAGTGGCCTTCTTATTGAAGCCCAGGTTGCCTTTGATAGTGGCGTATCTGTATTTTTGGGTCGGTGTTTCTCATCTTCCTCTTGACAATACCCCATAGATTATCTATGGGGTTCAGGTCAGGCAAGTTGGCTGGCCAATCAAACACAGTAATATCATGGTCAGCAAACCATTTGGTAGTAGTTTTGGCACTGTGGGTAGGTGCTAAGTCCTGCTGGAAAAGGAACTCAACATCTCCAAAAAGCTCGTCAGCAAATGGAAGCATGAAGTGCTCTAAAATCTCCTGGTAGATGGCTGTGTTGACTTTGGACTTGATAAAATACAGTGGACCAACACCAGCAGATGAAATGGCACCCCAAATCATCACAGACTGTGGAAACTTCACACTGGGCTTCAAACACCTTGGATTCTGTGCTTCTCCACTCTTCCTCCAGACTCTAGAACCGTGATTTCCAAATTAAATGCAAAATGTACTTTCATCTGAAAAGAGGACTTTGGACCACTGAGCAACAGTCCATTTCTTTCGCAACAGTCCATTTCTTTCTCTCCTTAGCCCAGATAAGACACTTCTGACATTGTCTCTGGCTCAGGAGTAGCTTGATATTAGGAATGCAAAAGTTGTATCCCCTTTTTTGAAGATGTCTGTTCGTGATGGGTCTTGATACACTGACACCAGCCTCAGTCCACTCCTTGTGAAGCTCTCCCAAGTTCTTGAATCAACTTTTCTTGACAATCCTCTCATGACTGCGGCCATCCCTGTTGCTTGTGCACCTTTTCCAGCCACCCTTTTCAGCAGTGACCTTTTGTGGCTTACCCTCCTTGTGGAGGGCATCAGTGATCATCTTCTGGACAACAATCAAGTCAGCAGTCTTCCCCATGATTGTGGTTGTGTGTACTGAACTAGACCGAGAGATACACTGTGTTCATACTGTTTAACTCAAACTCGAAATGAAATATTCTAATATTTTGAGATGGTTTTTTTTATGTTTTTGTACTGTATGCCATACTGATTAAAATTAAAATAGAAAAATGCTTGATAGATTTTAGTTTATGTGTAATAAGTCTATAATATATAACATTTTCACTTTCTTAAATAACTGATGGAAAATATTGAACTTTTTCACAATATTCTAATTTTTTGAGATGCACTAGTATTTATTGTATCATTTATATTGAATTATTCCTTGGCTGCTACTGTTGCTATATCTGATCAGTATGAGTTCACTAATTCATGTCAGCTATTTCAATAAATGGTATCTTTGGAATAAACTGTGTCCTGTTTATTGTTATAATATTCACTGAAGTGCCAACCTCTATCAAGAAAAGAACTCTAATTGCCTTCACCCATTTTGTGATATGAATGCTATAGACCTAGAGTAAATGTATTACATTAGAGCTACAATTATCACTAAACTATAGTAACATCACCACCAAGTTATTTGATTGATTTTAATAGTTAGCTATAAACTATTAGACACTGGAATTAATGACTAATGAATTTATGAGACTGATTAATGAATTTATGAGACTGGTTTAATGAATTTATGAGACTGATCCCTTTTTACATGAGACTGATTTGATTGATTTTAATAGTTTAGTTATAAACTATTAGATACATTAATTAATGATTAATTAATGAGACTGATTTGATGAGACTGATTTGGTAAGCCCATTGCACCTGCAACTGTTTGTATTAATTGCAGTAAGCCATCTTCTAAGTATATTTTTAGGCTGTCCAAACACAGGACCATCACAGGACCAGGGCCATCCTCCACAGGAGTGAAGTGATGAGAACCTTAACCAGGATGGAGCAGGGGCTGTATATACAGGGCCATCCTCCACTGGAGAGATATGATGAGAACCTCAACCAGAAATGGGGCATTGGGATGGATTTGGGGCTATACATACGGGGCCATCCTCCACAAGAGTGATGTGATGAGAACCTTAACCAGAAGTGGGGCATCAGGATGTAGCAGGGGCTGTATATATGGTGCCATCCTCCACTGGAGAGATATGATGAGACCCTCAACCAGAAATGGGGCATTGGGATGGATTTGGGGCTATACATACGGGGCCATCCTCCACAAGAGTGATGTGATGAGAACCTTAACCAGAAGTGGGGCATCAGGATGTAGCAGGGGCTGTATATATGGTGCCATCCTCCACTGGAGAGATATGATGAGAACCTCAACCAGAAATGGGGTATCGGGATGGATTAGGGGTTGTACGGTACATACGGGGCCATCCTCCACAGGAGCGATGTGATGAGAACCTCAACCAGAAATGGGGCATCAGGATGAATCAGGCAGGTCCGGAGAGCAGGTGAGGTCAGCATCACTAGTATCTCAGGAATGGCATGTGTATCGAGAGAGAGAGAGAGAGAGAGAGAGAGAGAGAGAGATTGTTAAATATGCTCGTTGTCACGTAAAGGTTAAGAACGGTATACATTGTGTGCTGAGTGCAAGCAAGGACTCCGGCGAGACTAACTATGGCAGCAGAACTATAAGGGAGAGCCAGAAGGTAAAAATAAATAAAAATGGCCAGTCAACAAACCTGAGTGAATGCATGAGAATGGGGGTGGGAGGGATGGGTGACAGCATCCAATCATCCCAGTTTACCGGTACCAGAACACTTGATGCCCGAGAACCTTCCATATCTGTTCCTTTACCTAATAAAAAGGTATTATCAAAAGGCTTGACTAAAAAATATGTTTTCAGCTTATACTTAAATACTGAGACTATGTCTGAGTACTGAACACTACTTGGAAATCTGTTCCATAACTGTGGGACTTTGTAAGAGAAGACTCTGCCCCCTGCATTAGCCTTTACATCACCTTCTCTAATTTACACAAGTTTTCAAAGTTACTCTTAGTAATTTCTCACTGATGAAGGCATATTCATCAGCTCCTAAATGAATAACTAGCTTCAAAAACCTATGCTTTTCTAGGACCCTAAGATTACATGCTATGTCTGGTGCCCTAGCTCCTGGCATACACCTAACTAAAGCTGTTGATGCCCCTAAAGGCACCAGAAGTGATGTAGTGAAATCCTCAACCAGAAATGGGGCATCAGAATGGATCAGGCAGGTCCAGACAGCAGCAGAGGTCAGCCTCACTGGTATATCATGAATGGCATGTGTATCTCGACAGAGAGAGAGAGAGAGAGAGAGAGAGAGAGAGAGAGAGAAAATGTTAAATATGCTCATTGTCACATAATGGTTAAGAACAGTTTACATTTTGCAATGAGTGCAAGCAAGGACACCAGCAAGACTAACTATGACAGCTGAGCTAAAAGGGAGAGACAGAAGGTAACAAAAAAAGTGGACAGTCAACAAACCTGAATAAATGCATGCGAGTGGGGTTGTGGAGGGGTTGGGTGATAGCAAAACACTTGATGCCTGAGAACCTTCCAGATCAGCTCCTTTGCCTAATAAAAAGCTATTAACAAAAAGCTTGACTAAACAAATACATTTTCAGCCTAGACTTAAATACTGAGATTGTGCCTGAGTGCTGAGCACTACTTGGAAAGTGGTTTCATAACCATGGGGCTTTGTAAGAGAAGGCTCTGCCCTCTGCATTAGCCTTCACATCACCTTCCCTAATTGACACAAGTTTTCAAAATTACTCTTAGTAACCTCTGACTGATGAAGGTATATTCATCAGCTCCTAAGTGAAGAACTAGTTTCAAAAACCTATGCTTTTCTAGGACCTTTGCTATGTCTGGTGCCCTAGCTCCTGGCATACACCTAACTAAAACTGCTGATGCCCCTAAAGGCTTAGTTCATTTCACATACCATAAAATAGATTTTCCTTGAACCAAAGCTGGTGGCATGGTGTTGTAGTGGTTAGCACTGTTGCCTCACAGCAAGAAGGTTCTGAGTTCGAGCCCAGTGGTAGATGAGAGCCTTTCTGTGTGGAGTTTGCATGTTCTCCCCGTGTCTGTGTGGGTTTCCTCCAGGTGCTCCAGTTTCCCCCAAAGACATACAGGTTAGGCTAATTGGTGGCTTTTAATTGACTGTAATTGTGAGTGTGAACAGCTGTTTGTCTCTGTGTCAACCCTGCAATGACCTGGTGACTTGTCCAGGGTGTACCCTGTCTCTTGCCCATAGTCAACTGGGATAGGCTCCAGCTTGCCCACGACCCTGCACAGGATAAGCGGTTACAGACAATGGATGGATGGATGGATGGATGGATGAACCAAAGCTCTTTCAACAGACTTCTCAGCAAACCTGTTTAATGCAGAAAGGAGTGGTGGTCTTTTGGGCAATCCTTAGTGTTAACTTTGTGTTTGCTATCCTGCCGCAGAGTTGTCACCCATTCTCACCTCTGAAGTTGAGGATTAAGTGTTTCTACCAAAGGCACCCAGACTTTGTCCTCCCGAAAATATGCTGCTCTCACTAACCTGCTCTACCATCTGGATGCTCACCTTTAATACTGTAAAATTTTCTGCCAGAGATCATCATCTTCTTCTCCCTTGTTCAGCACTGTTGCCAGGTCAATGCTAGTGATTGACATATTAATTCAAGGTGTGGGAGGGGGGTTTCACGGCAGATGCCCTTCCTGCCATAACACTCCCATTCATACACTCCCATTTCTGGGCTTGGGAAACAACCATTCATGCATATGGACAATTTAGAGTAGCCCGTTAACGTAACCTGCATGTCTTTGGACTGTGGGGGAAACCAGAGCACCCAGAGTAAACTCATGCAGACATGGGGAGAACATGCAAACTCCACACAGAAAAGCCCCTGTTGGCCACTGGGCTCAAACCCAGAACCTTCTTGTTGTGAGGCGGCAATGCTAACCACTGCACTACCGTGCCACCCAACTAATGCACACTTGTCACAAATAAAGCTACTACTAACAACAGAGGAAGAATGACTAAACATCCTGCACTCAACACACTGAACAAATTGAACATTTCAATGATTCAAAAGCAGGAATTTGACATCACTCAACACATTTACATGGTTTGTAAGATACTGCACAAAATGGAGCCCATAAGTTACCAGGAAATTCATAAATTTTATTGAAATAAAAGTTATATAGATACAAGTAGAGACAAATGGCAGCAAATCAACATAAAGGGAAAGTCCAAGCCCTCCAGCATTTGGAGGTCGGACCTGGGGTCCTTCCCACTTAATCGATGGAAACTAAGAAAATAACAAACTAAAATAACAAAACGTAAAATTAAAGTGCTGCCCTGCCAAACTGTAGATCATTGTCAGCAATCAATCAGTTTCATTTAAAATAAAGAATTTATCATGTTGAGTTAATTAGCTAGAAAGGCTTTGGTCCCAGTCCTTCTCCAGTCTCAGGAACGGCTATAGTGTAAGAGGACAAATCTTCCATTTCCACATCTTCCATGAACTGTCCTGAATTCAAGGGGAAACTCCTTGAATCTGAATAGAAAGGACTTGCTCCTGTTCCTTCTCCAGTTTCAGGAATGCTTACAGAGTGAAACAAAGAAAGCAAGTTAGTGTATACTGAGGATATTACAGGATACAGAAGTAGGTGAAATATGATACATGACAACCAGCCGTGGCAATGAAAAACACTCATTTAGCTTCTTGTGTTACATGCATGATGTGTGCAATTCATGAAGTGATGTGTGATACATTATTTGCAATAAAGTCCATCTTACCCCTTTCAGAAAGGCCTTAAAAATATTAGGACCCCCCACACACTTTTAGTATGGATGGACATTTGCTGCTATCCTGCAATCCATGACTAAAATGAGCATTTTTGTGAATCAGGCAGTGCACCTGACAACCACAGTAGAATTGTATGAAAAATACAAGCACAATGGAAGTAGAGTCAATACGGTGATGATGATAGCAACCTATCACCAGCTTTGGTGGATTAGCTGTAGCTGTTACGCAAATAGCTTCATACAGTGTAAGATATGAGAAGAAGAAGGGAATGATGGCGATATGAGAGCAGAATTTAGTGCAAATATGGTGTCATACATCACTTCATGTCTTTGTGGTCAGACCTCAGCATGTATGTGTGTGTGTTCTAGAATGTAGTGAAGTGATTACCATTCATTTCCATTGGTGATTAAGAAAGGTAAAAATAGATCACACACTCAAATTGAGATTAAAAAAGCAACTCTTACCAAGTTTATATTCCTGTGCCTGTGTTATGTTGACATATCCAGCCAAACAAATGTCATAGTATTTAATCTGATTGAAGGGAAAAAGCTGGAAAGAAGGCTTTGATTTGTCATTGTCATAAAATATCCACTGGTTTTCATGAAATCTGAAACACATAGTCATGTGACCTTCTTTCCCAAGCAGCAAAAATTGAAGCTTAAATGTCCTAAAAGATAGATAAATACATTATACATTATTCAAGGGACACAGAATACCACAAGGATAAACAAATCATTTTCAGGTTTAAACTTCAGTTTTGCTCTGTACGTTTGCACAGTTACCTTTTCTTCTTATCTTCAACATGAAGCGGTGGTTTATTAGTCAAATCGAACACAAGAAGAAGAGTTGGATCTGCTGGATCTCCCAAAGCCTTTATATAGCCAAATGTATTAAAATTGCTGCCAAGACAAACAGTGTATTACACAGAGAATGGCCATAGCACAAAATCTAAAGAAGAGTAATCATGCTTCTTACAGTGGTGCTTGAAAGTTTGTGAACCCTTTAGAATTTTCTATATTTCTGCATAAATACGACCTAAAACATCATCAGATTTTCACACAAGTCCTAAAAGTAGATAAAGAGAACCCAGTTAAATGAATGAGACAAAAATATTACACTTGGTTATTTATTTATTGAGGAAAATAATCCAATATTGCATATCTGTGAGTGGCAAAAGTATGTGAACCTCTAGGATTAGCAGTTAATTTGAAGGTGAAATTAGAGTCAGGTGTTTTCAATCAATGGGATGACAATCAGGTGTGAGTGGGCACCCTGTTTTATTTAAAGAACATGGTTCTATCAAAGTCTGATCTTCACAACACATGTTTGTGGAAGTGTATCATGGCACGAACAAAGGAGATTTCTGAGGACCTCAGAAAAAGCGTTGTTGATGCTCATCAGGCTGGAAAAGGTTACAAAACCATCTCTAAAAAGTTTGGATCCCACCAATCTGCAGTCAGACAGATTGTGTACAAATGGAGGAAATTCAAGACCATTGTTACCCTCCCCAGGAGTGGTCGACCAACAAAGATCACTCCAAGAGCAAGGCGTGTAATAGTCAGCAAGGTCACAAAGGATCCCAGGGTAACTTTTAAGCAACTGAAGGCCTCTCTCACATTGGCTAATATTAATGTTCATGAGTCGACCATCAGGAGAACACTGAACAACAATGGTGTGCATGGCAGGGTTGCAAGGAGAAAGCCACTGCTCTCCAAAAAGAACATTGCTGCTCATCTGCAGTTTGCTAAAGATCACATGGACAAGCGAGAAGGCTATTGGAAAAATGTTTTGTGGACGGATGAGACCAAAATAGAACCTTTTGGTTTAAATGAGAAGTGTTATATTTGGAGAAAGGAAAACAGTGCATTCCAGCATAAGAACCTTATCCCATCTGTGTAACATGGTGGTGGTAGTATCATGGTTTGGGCCTGTTTTGCTACATCTGGGCCAGGACGGCTTGCCATCATTAATGGAACAATGAATTCTGAATTATACCAGCAAATTCTAAAGGAAAATATCAGGACATCTGTCCATGAACTGAATCTCAAGAGAAGGTGGGTCATGCAGCAAGACAACGACCCTAAGCACACAAGTCATTCTACCAAAGAATGGTTAAAGAAAAATAAAGTTAATGTTTTGGAATGGCCAAGTCAAAGTCCTGACCTTAATCCAATCGAAATGTTGTGGAATGCCTGAAGCGAGCAATTCGTGTGAGGAAACCCACCAACATCCCAGAGTTGAAGCTGTTCTGTATGGAGGAATGGGCTAAAATTCCTCCCAGCCGGTGTGCAGGACTGATCAACCGTTACCAGAAACATTTAGTTGCAGTTATTGCTGCACAAGGACCAAGTATAATATATTTAAATTACCAAGTATAATACTTTTGTCTCATTTGTTTAACTGGGTTCTCTTTATCTACTTAATTAGGACTTGTGTGAAAATCTGATGATGTTTTAGGTCATATTTATGCAGAAATATAGAAAATTCTAAAGGGTTCACAAACTTTCAAGCACCACTGTACATATTAATGAGTTGTTAAAGTATGCTCGATGACTGAAAATGAATTCTCTCCATTAGAACTTATATACAGTACTGTGCAAAGTCTTAGGCACCCTATTTTTTTCATACAAACTTTGTTATAGATTTCATCTCATCTCATTATCTCTAGCCACTTTATCCTGTTCTACAGGGTCGCAGGCAAGCTGGAGCCTATCCCAGCTGACTATAGGTGAAAGGCAGGCTACATCCTGGACAAGTCACCAGGTCATCACAGGGTTGACACATAGACACAGACAACCATTCACACTCACATTCACACCTACGGTCAATTTAGAGTCACCAGTTAACCTAACCTGCATGTCTTTGGACTGTGGGGGAAACCGGAGCACCTGGAGGAAACCCACGCGGACACGGGGAGAACATGCAAACTCCGCACAGAAAGGCCCTCGCCGGCCACGGGGCTCAAACCCGGACCTTCTTGGTGTGAGGCAACAGTGCTAACCACTACACCACCATGCCGCCTTGTTATAGATTTTTATTTTATTATTTCTACATTATCGAGTCAATACAAAAGCATTTTAGAATTTAAAACATTCATTTTTCAGCACAAAACCAGAACTAACCATCAATAAACTCATCTATGCTGGTTAACTAGCATACTACCAAGTTAGCAATCTTCACAGATCATGCTCACTAACCCAAAATAAACTGGTTTGTGTTGCTAGCTAGCAAGTTAACTCGCATTCTAGAACTTTCCTCACAGATCATTGAGACCGTGCTTTTTGTCTGAGATTTTTCTCAGACTATGTTGCTTAAAAATCACTACTTTAACTGGATTACATCCAAGCTAGGGTTTTCCTTTTGTTTAGTTTTAGCAGCTGAAGTATGAACTGCCAAAAAATAAGCCATACAACATTGTGAACAAAAGTTGGCATGAGTAAAGAGCCCCACAGGCATTCGTGTAAATCAAGTGTTTAAGTTTCATTCGGTAAACCCAGGTCTAACCCTTGCATTTGTGACTCACTGTTTTGACATCCCACATCTGGCATATTTCAGTTGATCAGATCAGTTTTTATAACTCATATGGTTAAGAAAATTAAGCAAAAATTGACATCATTGCTTAGAACTTGCTAGAACCTTCCACCTTGTGTCAGAATGTTATGAGGCTAACAGGTTGAGACTAGCCTACTGATTGCAGTTTTATAATGAGTGCCTATAAAACATTGTATGAACTATATTTGACCTAAGAGTTTTTAGAGCTACACTTTATTGTAAACTTTACCTTCGAGTTCCCATTTTTAAATTAATTTTTTATCGGTCTTCTCAGTAAAGCAGTCTTTCACCAGTCTTCTCAGTCAAGCAAGTCCGTGAACTACTTCCTGAAGAAAACACAATCAGGTAATCACTAGGAAACCACAAGGAGGTAACAGACCCACCTAGCTCAGGGGTGGGCAATTATTTTTTCCATGGGGCTACATGAGAAACAGAAAATTTTGTGGAGGGCCGGACCAAAAGGCTGAACTAAATTCTGCATAATATTAATTGTATTTCTTTATATAAAGCAATAAATAACATTGTTTTTACAAGCTGCTAAGACTGGTAAGAGTATAAAAAAAACAAGGTTGCCTTACAAAAAATGTAATTTATTCAATCAAATTTCCCAAAACAATGGTTAACAAAATGTGAACGTTTGTACCATTTTTTTTTCAGTCACATTCACCCCAAAACACAATAAAGACATCACAATATTGTCTTTCTACTCCAAATATCAAGCACCAAGTCCACCAAGCACTCTTTCACAAATTCCCCCTCTGAGAATGGCTTACTATTTTTAGCGATTTTGTGGGAAAGCACAAAGTTGGTCTTGGTTGCTGCATCTCTGGATGTGTGACGCTTGGTAAAAAAGCCTTGCTGCTTTTCTAGCTTAGCCAGCAAAGCTTCCGATGTCCGCGCTATTTCAGCATCAGTCAAGTTTCGGTATTTCTCAGCGTGCTTCGTCTGGTAATGCCGACTCAAATTGTAGTCTTTGAACACGGCGATCTGCTGTCTGCAAACTAAACACACGGCTTTATCTCTGACTTCAGTAAATAAATACTTAGCAGTCCATGTTTTGTTGAAAGCCCTGCATTCGGCATCTACTTTTCTTCTTTTTGCGGACATTTTGGGGACTAAAGTCTTCTTGTGACCTGCTCCCAACAACGTCGATTAGGTGTAGGTATCAGATCTACAGATCGGCTCGGGCTCCGGCGCCTGCTGGTGACGTCACACTATGTGATTGGCTGGACCGTTTGAAGGATGACGTACAAGTTTGTAGTTGGTCTGGACAAATTACGGAAGTAGTTATCGCGGGATTAGGTTTCGTGGGATTTCATGTCATGTTCATGTCATGCACATTGTGTTTTTGTTGAACACAACTTCAAAATAAAAGCAATGCACATTCAGTCCATGCATGAGGTAAAATTAGAAAATACGTTTATTTTGTAATTTCTAATTAACCTTACACAGGCCGGTCAGAATGAACCAAAGGGCCGGATGTGGCCCGCGGGCCGTAAAATGCCCAGGTCTGACCTAGCTTATACTCTCAGAAAATAAAGTACATTATTGTACCTTTAGGATTACAATGGCTTGTCACTGGGGCACTAAGGTACTTATTTGTACCCTTTTACTGCTTGGGATAATACATGTATCTTTATGGCCCTAAAAAGGTACACATACAGTGCTCAGCGTAAATGAGTACACCCCCTTTGAAAATTAACATTTTAAAGTTTAAAACATCAATCTTTTTCCATTCTTCAACAATGACCTCTTTTAGTGACTGGATGCTGGATGGAGAGTGATGCTCAACTCGTCTCTTCAGAATTCTCATCTCATCTCATTATTTGTAGCCGCTTTATCCTGTTCTACAGGGTCGCAGGCGAGCTGGAGCCTATCCCAGCTGACTACGGGCGAAAGGCGGGGTACACCCTGGACAAGTCGCCAGGTCATCACAGGGCTGACACATAGACACAGACAACCATTCACACCTATGGTCAATTTAGAGTCACCAGTTAACCTAACCTGCATGTCTTTGGACTGTGGGGGAAACCGGAGCACCCGGAGGAAACCCATACAGACACAGGGAGAACATGCAAACTCCACACAGAAAGGCCCTCGCCGGCCACGGGGCTCGAACCCGGACCTTCTTGCTGTGAGCAGACATGCCAACCATTACGGTTTGCCCATAATCATTACGGTTTCGGTAGTCCAATTACGCTATTACGACTTTGAAGTCGATTTTTACGGTTTTTGCTCATAATTGATATTTTCAAATTTGCCGCCAGAATTCCCACACTTGCGATTTCCCAGTCTCCCGGCAGAGGGCGCTATTACTAGAATGTCAGCCAATGCTTTAGAAACACGGTCTCTGATTGGTTAACCTCAGCAATTTTATCAAATTTCGACCAATAAGAGCCCCGCGCACATTTTGTACTTTAGAAGAAGCAAAAAATGGCTGACAGTTCAGCCGATCCATCTGACCCGCCACCGAAAAAAGCAAGAAAAACGATCGGCAAAACTAAGACCGTGTACCAAAAATTTAAAGAGGAATACAGTACCTTGTATCCAGTTTTTGGTGCTTTCCAAAATCAAGGTATATGTACAGGTAAACTTTTTCAATATCTGCTGTCTCTAGTCAGATTAGTTGTATGTGTTTATACCAAATACTTGTTTTTCAAATACTTGTTTTTATATTTTAGTTTGGTTGAATGACTGCAATACAAGATGCTTTAGTCATGACCATTCATACTTACAATATGTATATCTTTAGATTTTCATTTATGATTCATTTATATATGTACTCAGAGATTCAAGCATTTTTCCATTTTCAATTTACTCATATATATGAATGTGGAAAGTTTTACAGTAGGTTTGCATGCTTTTTAGCTAATCAAGGTCTGAAGAATGTTATGATAGGGATCCTGTCTATCAAATTCACGTAGAACTGGAATAGATGTACTGTGTTTGAACCAATGTTTTGTTAATTGCTGATATTTTTATATTATAATTTGTCATTTTTGAGAGAAAACACTTCTTGTTGCTTGAAGTTATAGAATAAAGTTTTCTTAGTTATTTGATAATCATTGATTTCTTTTCAGAATATATATTCTAAAAAAACAGTATTTTTTATGTTCATTTGCAAATATTTTTGAAGTTTGACAGAATAACTGAAGTTGTATGATTTAATATTATAAGTATTCAAATGGTACTGATTGCCCTTTATTTTCACTGTAAAAAGCCACCAGAGGTCACCATTTCTGAATGCATTTTATAAAATTTTCCGAGCCCAAAGGGGGGCGCACTGCCCTTTGGAACCCCCCATGCACGCTCTGTGGACAAATATCTCAAAACAACCATTACAGTTTGCTATCATACAGGGTTGGCATGTCTGTGTGAGGCGACAGCGCTAACCACTACACCACCCTGCCGCCCTCTTCAGAATTCCCCAAAGAAAATAATTTATTTACACCACAAACGTGAAGGCTACAAGAAGATCAGCAAAGCTTTACTTATCAGTCAGAATACTGTAGCAAAAGTGGTACAAAAATTTAAGAAAGATGGAACTGCAACCATCTCACAGAGATGTCCAGGTCGTCCATGGAAGTTAACACCTCGACAGGAGCGTCTTCTGATGAGAAGGGTTGAAGAAAATCGGCATGCAAGTTCACTGCAGTTATCTAAAGAAGTAGAAATCCAAACTGGGGTGACTATTTCCCGTGACACAATACTGTGTGGCAGCACGGTGGTGTAGTGGTTAGCGCTGTCACCTCACAGCAAGAAGGTCCTGGGTTCGCGCCCCGGGGCCGGCGAGGGCCTTTCTGTGCGGAGTTTGCATGTTCTCCCCATGTCCGTGTGGGTTTCCTCCAGGTGCTCTGGTTTCCCCCACAGTCCAAAGACATGCAGGTTAGGTTAACTGGTGACTCTAAATTGACCGTAGGTGTGAATGTGAGTGTGAATGGTTGTCTGTGTCTATGTGTCAGCCCTGTGATGACCTGGCGACTTGTCCAGGGTGTACCCCGCCTTTCGCCCATAGTCAGCTGGGATAGGCTCCAGCTTGCCTGCGACCCTGTAGAAGGATAAAGCGGCTAGAGATAATGAGATGAGATGAGATGAGACAATACTGTGTACACTGCAAAGGAATGGCATGCATGGATGCCATCCACGAAAGAAGCCTCTCCTAAAGCCCAGGCACAAAAAAGCCTGCCTAGAGTTTGCCAGGGCCCATGCTGACAAAGATGAAGACTACTGAGACTCTATACTCTGGAGTGATGAGACCAAGATAAATGTTTTTGGAACTGATGGCTTCAAAACTGTATGCCATTGCAAAGGTGAGGAATACAAAGAAAAATGCATGGTGCCTACAGTGAAACATGGTGGTGGCAGTGTCCTTATGTGGGGCTGCATGAGTGCTGCTGGTGTCGGGGAGCTGCAGTTCATTGATGGCATCATGAATTCACAGATGTATTGCTCTACACTGAAAGAGAAGATGCTACCATCACTCCGTGCCGTTGGTCGTCATGCACTTTTCCAACATGATAATGATCCTAAACACACATCTAAGGCCACTGTTGGATTTCTGAAGAAGAACAGGGTGAAAGTGATTCAGTGGCCAAGTTGATCTGAACCCAATCGAACACCTATGGGGAATTCTGAAGAGACAAGTTGAGCATCACTCTCCATCCAGCATCCAGTCACTAAAAGAGGTCATTGTTGAAGAATGGAAAAAGATTGATGTTGTAAAATGTCGCCAACTTGTTCATTCCATGCCTAGAAGACTTGGTGCTGTCATTAAAAATCATGGAGGCCATACAAAGTACTAGATGTAGTAGTAGTTTTTGTTGTTGGGTGTACTCATTTTTGCACCACCCTAATTTGAGTAAAACTGAAAAATGTGTAATCTAAGTTATATTATTAACCTTACTTTCACGTTATAAGTTAAACAGATGTTATATTAAACTTTGTCTTGTCAACATTTTGGAAATTGTTTGTGTTCATTGAGATATTGTTTAAAATGTTACTTTTCAAAGGGGGTGTACTCATTTATGCTGAGCACTGTAGCTATCTTGAGGTCGAATAATGAGCTGTAGGGGGTACATTAGTGTAGATTGTACTTTGGGGGACAGAAATGAACTCCAACTGTACCTCTATTTCTAACAGGTACCGTACAACCACTACAAAGGGAAATGAACTTTGGTATAGAATAAAGGCGTGTCAAAGAAAAAGTGTTACTTTCACATCTTTGATGTGACGTCTGAAAAAAAAATCAGTGTGAGAATGTCTCTTAAAGCCGTAGACAGATAAAGATGTTGACAAAACATTAGACTTCAGCCGTCATGAAAGAATTGAAAGGGACTATACACCATCAGACAACATGACTGGAGGTAAAATAGTGTTCAACAAATCAATCATTTTGAACATTTTGAATCATTTTTAATGCTTGTAAGATGAGAATCAAGCTCCTTTAAGACAGAGATACTCAGATGAGGGTGTAGTATAAACCGACCGAGCATCCCTTTCTGTGTAAGAAGGGACACCAAATCTAAATGGCTTGTTGAATCACAGGTTTTCTGATCTAGGTAGCCCAAAAGAAACTGACTGTGTGTCCGATTTCAGACTTTGTGGGTTGATAGGCACTCCAACTACTCAAATTTATGTGCACAAGTACTGGAAAACTGAGTTTTTCATATGTGTTCTTTCATGAATGTAATACAATTATTTAAACTATTTAAATACACATTATTTATTAAAGGTGTATTAACATAACCTAGGTAATTTATTAGAGCCATGGAGCTTTTTGTTCCTAGACTTTTTTTAATTTATATTATCTTATAACCTGCAGTGGCATGGTGGTGTAGTGGTTAGCGCTGTTGCCTCACAGCAAGAAGGTCCGGTTCAAGCCCCATGGCCGACGAGGGCCTTTCTGTGCAGAGTTTGCATGTTGTCTGCGTGGGTTTCCTCCAGGTGCACCGGTTTCCCCCACAGTCCAAAGATATGCAGGTTAGGTTAACTGGTGACTCTAAATTGACCATAGGTGTGAATGTGAGTGTGAATGGTTGTCTGTGTCTATGTGTCAGCCCTGTGATGACCTGGCGACTTGTCCAGGGTGTACCCCGCCTTTTGCCCACAGTCAGCTGGGATAGGCTCCAGCTTGCCTGCGACCCTGTAGAACAGGATAAAGCGGCTAGAGATGATGAGATGAGATGAGATTATAACCTTGTAACGGTTTGTACGGGTGGGTGGAGCACAGAGGACGGCAGGACAGAGATCAGGTTCAGAAATAGGGCTTTTATTGCCACACTTTTCAGTGAACAACTTTAAACAAAATAGACACACACACAACCGGTGTCTGGTTCGGGAATGAGCTCCTCTGCTCTCGCTCTCCCTCCCTAAATAGGGCGCGGTCACTGGGAAGACACACACAAACACAGGTTAATTGCAGTCAGGTGTAGTGATTCTGCCACTTACCTTCCCTGACTCCGCCCTCCTGTCAGAGACTGGCGCTTGACCACGCCCCCACTGCCACATACCCCCACCGCCTGACTCAGGCCGGGCGGCCATCCGGCCTGCAGCCAACTCCCCCCCGACGGGAGAGGAAGTCCGCCACGACCATCTGTGCCCCCAGCCTGTGGACCACCTTAAAATTGAAGGGTTGGAGTGCCAGATACCAACGGGTGATCCGCGCGTTGGCATCTTTCATGCGGTGGAGCCACTGGAGGGGCGCGTGGTCCGAACAGAGGGTGAAAGGGTGCCCCAGCAGGTAGTAACGGAGGGCAAGGACTGCCCACTTGATTGCCAGACACTCTTTCTCGATCGTGCTGTAGCACCCCTCACGCACTGACAGCTTCCTGCTGATGTACAGGACGGGGCGGTCCTCCCCCTCCACCTCCTGGGACAAAACCGCCTCCAGCCCTCTGTCCGACGCATCGGTCTGCAACACAAAGTGGAGAGAAAAGTCAGGGGAGTGTAGAAGTGGCCCCCCACACAGTGCAGCCTTTACCTCAGAAAAAGCCCGCTGGCATTGCTCCGTCCACTGGACCGGATCTGGTGCCCCCTTTTTAGTGAGATCAGTCAGCGGGTTGGTGACGTCTGAATAATTAGGTATAAACCTACGGTAATAGCCAGCCAGCCCCAGGAACTGTCTCACCCACTTTTTGGTCTTGGGCCTCGGGCAGGCCACAATTGCTGCCGTCTTATTAATTTGGGGATGCACCTGCCCGTTGCCCAAGTGGAAGCCCAGATACCGTACTTCCACCCGCCCAGTCGCACACTTCTTTGGGTTGGCTGTGAGCCCCGCTCGTCTCAGTGACCTAAGGACAGCCCTTAGATGTTCGAGGTGCCTCTGCCAGTCGTTACTATAGATGATGATATCATCTAGATATGCGGCCGCGTAAGTGGCATGCGGGCGGAGGACTCTGTCCATCAGCCGCTGAAACGTCACAGGTGCCCCAAACAGCCCAAACAGAAGGGTGATGAATTGGTGTAAACCAAATGGTGTGGAAAAGGCCGTTTTTTCTCGGGATAGTGGAGACAAGGGGATCTGCCAACATCCCTTCGTCAAATCCAGCGTCGAATAAAAGCGAGCAGTGCCGAGTCAATCGAGCAACTCATCACTACGAGGCATCGGGTACGCATCGAATTTAGACACCGCGTTGACTTTTCTATAGTCCACACAGAACTGGACCGACCCATCGGCCTTGGGTACCAAGACCACCGGGCTGCTCCAGTCACTGTGGGACTCCTCGACGATGCCCATTTCGAGCATGGTCTCAAGTTCTTCCCGAACCACCTTTTTTTTATGTTCGGGTAGCCTGTAAGGGTGGCTACACACTACCACCCCCGGGGGCGTCTCTATATGGTGCTCTATGAGGTTAGTGCGACTGGGCAGGGGCGAGAACACATCCGAAAACTCGGTCTGCAACTGGGCGACCTCCATGAGTTGGGTCGGGGAGAGGTGGTCTCCACAGGGGACCGGAGAGGTACGTGATGCCAAAGTCCCTTTTTCAACCTCCGGCCCCAGCTCCGCCTTCTCCAGAACCACCAACACCAACGCCACGGGGACCTCCTCATTCCAGAGTTTAAGCAGATTGAGGTGATAAATTTGTAGCGCCCCACCCCTGTCCGTTCGCCTCACCTCATAGTCGACGTCCCCAACTCGCCATGTGACCTCAAAGGGTCCTTGCCACTTGGTGATCAATTTGGAGCTCGATGTGGGCAACAGTACGAGTACTTTATCTCCCGGTGTGAACTCCCTAAGGCACGTACCCTTGTTGTACAGGCGGGCTTGCCGTTCTTGGGCCTGCCGCAAATTCTCCTGGGTTAGGTGGGTGAGCGTGTGGAGTTTTGCGTGCAGGTCCATAACGTATTGAATTTCGTTCTTACTTTGTGAAGGTCCCTCCTCCCAATTTTCCCGCAGCACATCTAGGATGCCACGCGGCTTATGCCCATATAACAATTCGAACGGGGAGAACCCTGTGGAGGCTTGGGGGACCTCTCGCACTGAAAACAACAAGGGCTCGAGCCACTTATCCCAGTTACGTGCGTCCTCACTTACGAACTTTTTAATAATATTTTTGAGGGTGCGATTGAACTGTTCCACTAAACCGTCCGTTTGTGGGTGATACACACTGGTGCGGATCGGCTTAACCCCCAATAACCCATACAGTTCGCGCAGTGTCCGTGACATAAACGTGGTGCCTTGATCAGTCAGAATCTCTTTCGGGATTCCGACTTGGGAGATAACGCGGAAGAGTGCCTCCGCAATACTGCGTGCTGAGATATTGCGCAGAGGCACTGCTTCCGGGTATCGCGTTGCATAGTCCACCAGAACTAATATAAAGCGGTACCCCCGTGCTGACCGATCTAATGGCCCGACGAGATCCATTCCAATTCTCTCAAATGGGGTCTCAATCAATGGAAGAGGGCGCAAAGGCGCTTTTGGAATGGCCGCTGGATTTACTAACTGGCATTCGTGGCACGCCGTACACCACCTACGAACATCGCCGCAAATCCCCGGCCAATAGAATCGGGCCATTATTCAGGCTAATGTCTTATCCTGCCCTAAGTGTCCAGCCATGGGATTAAAGTGAGCCGCCTGGAATACCAATTCCCGGCGGCTCTTTGGAATTAAAAGCTGCATGACTCGCTCTTTAGTTTGAGTGTCCTGCATCACTCGGTATAACCTATCCTTCATAATCGCTAAGTAGGGGAAGGACGGGGTGGCGTTCGGCTGGAGCGTTTAAACATCGATTACTCTCACTTGATCAAACGCATGTCACAGAGTCTCGTCTCACGACTGCTCTAATGGGAAATCCACGAGGGATTCCCCAAGAGAGAGAGGAGGAGCCGGCGGCTCCTCACTCTGACGCGGAGATGACGTAGACGGCTCTGTGACAGCTGCTCCCGCCAAAGCGACACCGGGACCTCCCCCCCGTTAAATGGCAGGACCCACTCTTGAAACAATGTGGACCGACACCAAAGGGTAGCTGTGAACATCCCCGTGCACACACAACACCTTCACCCCCTGTGCTCCCCCCAATGGCTCGTTTTGAACCAGGCTTTGGTGAATTGAGGTCTGATTACAGCCAGAATCCACCAATGCCTGATATGTATCCCCTTGGATACTCACCGGTATGCGATACGCTCCGGCCCGATCGAGGGCGGCCTCTGGCGCGTCGGGGATCCGAACCACCGCGCCCACTTCCATCGCCGTGCACTGCTGTTGCAGGTGGCCCAGCTCCCCGCAGCACCAGCAAACTGGCCCGGGCTTTCCCTCTGCACCGGTGTTCTGGGGCTCACTCACCTGAGGGGGGGGGAGAGACAGACACAGAAGGGAGAAACGGGAGGGCACCGTGAGTGCGGCGGGACGGCTGGGGTGGTGCCGGCCCCTGCCTCCGCGGTGGGGGAATGGGGCGAGGACGGGACACAGGAGGAGGGAGAGAGAGAGAGAGAGAAGAGGAGAGAAGAGAAGATGCCGTCTGCTGTCCTGCCACCGGAACAGCCGCCAAATGGTCCTCTGCCAGCTCGACTGCCTGATCCAGCGATGCCGGGCGGTGGCACTGGACCCACTCCGCGGTTCCTGCTGGCAAGCGAGCGATGAATTGTTCCAGCACCACCTGGTCGATGATCCCCTCGGCGTCGCGGTTGTCGGCCCTCAACCACCGCCAGCAGGCGTCCCGGAGCTGCTGGCCAAACGGGAACAGCCGACCGACTTCCTCCAAGCGCAACGCGCGGAAGCGCTGGCGCTGCTGTTCTGGGGTGCACCCCACGCGCTGGAGGACGGCCTGGCGGAGGTCCGCGTAGGCCAGCCGGCGGTTGGCGGGGAGCTGTAGCGTGGCCAGCTGTGCCTCTCCCATTAGCAGGGGGAGGAGGCACGCCGCACGCTGCTCCATCGGCCACGCTGAGGCTTCTGCGACTTGCTCGAAGAGCGTGATGAACACCTCGGGGTCATCCTGCGGGCCCATCTTGGTGACGGTGAGGGGAGACGGGCCCACGGTAGGAGCGCTGGTGGACCCCGCCGGTGCGAGGAGGTGCCGGAACGCCTCTCTGTCTTCTTGCTGGGCCAGCACCAGGGCCTCGAAGTGTCGCTCTTGTTCCTTTCGGAGGGTGACGAGCGCCTGGTGCTGGTTTTGCTGGGCCGTGGCGAGGGCGTGGACCAGGTCGGCGAACAGGGAGGACTCCATGGGGCTGATCAGCTGGTGCTCCACGTCCCCGGTTTCGGCACCACTGTAACGGTTTGTACGGGTGGGTGGAGCACAGAGGATGGCAGGACAGAGATCAGGTTCAGAAATAGGGCTTTTATTGCCACACTTTTCAGTGAACAACTTTAAACAAAATAGACACACACACACGACCAGCGTCTGGTTCGGGAATGACCTCCTCCGCTCTCACTCTCCCTCCCTAAATAGGGCGCGGTCACTGGGAAGACACACACAAACACAGGTTAATTGCAGTCAGGTGTAGTGATTCTGCCATTTACCTTCCCTGACTCTGCCCTCCTGTCATAGACCGGCGCTTGACCACGCCCCCGCTGCCACAAACCTGCTTACTGTGGAATTTTCCAAAGTATTGCATGTATATCCTATAAACTTTTCCATCTTATTTTGCCTCTGTCCCAGCTTTTTTGACTGTGTTGCAGGCATTGAATTCTAACTTCATTCACCAGATCATCACAGGGTTGACACATAGAGACAAAGAACCATTTACACCTACGGTCAATTTAAAGCCACCAAACTTAACCTGCATGTCTTTGGGGGAAACTTGAGCACCGGGAGGAAACCCACACAGACAGAGGGAGAACATGCAAACTCCACACAGAAAGACATCCATCAGCCACTGGGCTCAAACCCAGGACCTTCTTGCTGTGAGGCAACAGTGGTAACCACTACACCAGCGTGTCATGGTATAATAGTTTCTTTTTTTATTCTCATTACAATGGCACCTGTCAAGGGCAGCAAGAGAACAGTCAGTTCTTGAAGTTGATGTGTTGGAAGCAGGAAAAATGGGCAAGCATAAGTGAATGACTTTGACAAGGGCCAAATTGTGATGGTTAGATGACTGGGTCTGAGCATCTCCAAAATGGCACATCTTGTAGGGTGTTCCTGATGTGCAGTGGTTAGTACCTACCAAAAGTGGTCCAAGGAAGGACAACCCGTGAACCGGTGACAGGGTCATGGGTGTCAAAGGCTCATTGATTTGCATGGGGCATGAAGGCTAGCCCATATTGTCCAATCCCACAGAAGAGCTACTGTAGCACAAACTGGTGAAAAAGTTAATACTGACACTTTTCTGTTTTCACTCAGCTTGTCTGTTCCCCACATAAATTCCCAGTTCTAGCAAAAGATGGTGACATTGAAACTGTTGATACACTCACTACGGGCTGTCAGTCACTCTTTGCATGTCATCTCATGGCGACATGAAACTATCCAGCTGTGGCATCATTGGGAACTATGTCACTGCTGGAGAAAAAATAAATAAAATATTTGGCCATATTGTGTCTGAAACGTAAGGTAGTGAATATCAAATTCTTGTTTAGAGAACCATTATGTAAAAGCAACATCACACAGTAGTGCTATTGGACTGAATATTAGCTCATATGATCTTGCTTGTTGTCCAGGAAGGGGGACCTTGAAGCACATCCTGAGTAGCTGCCCAGCAGCCCTTGGGGAGGGCCGATATCGCTGGTGGCACAACCAGGTCTTGAGAACAGTGGAAGAGGCCATCTCTAGGGCAGAGGCCACCAACAAACACAGTTATAGCCAGAGGAAGGTCACCTTCATAAAGGCTGGAGAGAAGCCACAGCCAAAGCCTTTGCCATCAGCCTAGCCTGCTCTCGAAGGCATCAGACTGGGAACTCTGGGTTGACTTGGGCAGATAGCTCAAGTTCCCAGAATTCATAACACCAACATCCCTGAGACCACATGTGGTGCTAACATCTGCATCTTCCAAGCAGGTCCTCTTACCGGAGTTGACATTCCCTTGGGAGGACCACATGGAAGAGGCCAATGAGCACAAGTGGCTCATGTATCAGGAGCTCATTGAGGAGTGCCAGAGGAGGGTCTGGAAGCTCGCTGTGAGCCAGTTGAGGTGGGGTGCAGAGGCTTTGCTGCCCACTCCCTGTGCAAGATCTACACCCTGCTCGGCATCACAGGAGCAGCAAAGAGGAGAGCCATCAAGTCCACCTCAGAGGCTGCGGAGAGAGCCTCAAGGTGGATTTGGATCAAAAGGTCCGAGAAGTGGTCCAATAATGCTGGGACACAAGTCAGGCCTAATCAACCCTGGCTGGGTCGCCTGAGTGAGGGTGTCTGATGTTGTGAGACCCGAAACAACTGAGGATCTCAGGAAACATCACTGACAATGTGTCCTAGCGCATCCACAGATGTATCTATACACAACACTTCACTGAATTTCACTCGTTACTATGGATGCAGTTTGATATCATTTTATTCACTGAAATTTCCTTCAGTGCGTTTCACTGTGTTATGCCAAATAACCCATCAATGACTGAAACAGGTTTTCATGTGTAGAAGCCTTAATGCTTTCTGTAGCAGATCATAATTTCACTAATAATAATTTTTGCATTTGCTTATACATTTGAACTGAAAAAATGAAATCGAGAAAATGTAAAATTCTAAGAGCAGCACTTTTCCCTATGTCATTTACATTTCAATTTCCTTATGTTACATTCTTCTATTGGCTTTCACAGATTTTCATCTCAGTACCCTGTCTGGGACTTTAGTAAGTGGCTCTTATAAACTTGTAGAATCTTTGCACTAGACACACCCATAAACTCCACAGTACACTCTCTGTCTTATTGTGATTTGTTTTTCAAAGCTGCTCTGCTGAGTGGGGCAAAAAAGTATTTAGTCAGCCACCAATTGTGCAAGTTCTCCCACTTAAAAAGATGAGAGAGGCCTGTAATTTTCATCATAGGTACACTTCAACTATGAAAGACAGAATGGGGGAAAGAATCCAGGAAATCACATTGTAGGATTTTTAATGAATTAATTGGTAAATTCCTCGGTAAAATAAGTATTTGGTCACCTACAAACAAACAAGATTTCTGGCTCTCACAGACCTGTAACTTCTTTAAGAGGCTCCTCTGTCCTCCACTCGTTACCTGTATTAATGGCACCTGTTTGAACTCGTTATCAGTATAAAAGACACCTGTCCACAACGGTGAGCAAAAATCCCAGAACCACACGGGGGGACCTAGTGAATGACTTACAGAGAGCTGGGACCAAAGTAACAAAGGCTACCATCAGTAACACACTATGCCGCCAGGGACTCAAATCCTGCAGTGCCAGACGTGTCCCCCTGCTTAAGCCAGTACATGTCCAGGCCCATCTGAAGTTTGCTAGAGAGCATTTGGATGATCCAGAAGAGGATTGGGAGAATGTCATATGGTCAGATGAAACCAAAATAGAACTTTTTGGTAAAAACTCAACTTGTCGTATTTGGAGGAGAAAGGATGCTGAGTTGCATCCAAAGAACACCATACCTACTGTGAAGCATGGGGATGGAAACATCATGCTTTGGGGCTGTTTTTCTGCAAAGGGACCAGGGCGACTGATCCACGTAAAGGAAAGAATGAATGGGGCCATGTATCGTGAGATTTTGAGTGAAAACCTCCTTCCATCAGCAAGGGCATTGAAGATGAAACATAGCTGGGTCTTTCAGCATGACAATGATCCCAAACACACCTCCTGGGCAATGAAGGAGTGGCTTCATAAGAAGCATTTCAAGGTCCTGGAGTGACCTAGCCAGTCTCCAGATCTCAACCCCATAGAAAATCTTTGGAGGGAGTTAAAAGTCCGTGTTGCCCAGCGACAGCCCCAAAACATCACTGCTCTAGAGGAGATCTGCATGGAGGAATGGGCCAAAATACCAGCAACAGTGTGTGAAAACCTTGTGAAGACTTACAGAAAACGTTTGACCTCTGTCATTGCCAACAAAGGGTATATAACAAAGTATTGAGATGAACTTTTGTTATTAACCAAATACTTATTTTCCACCATAATTTGCAAACAAATTATTTAAAAATCAGACAATGTGATTTTCTGGATTTTTTTTCTCATTTTGTCTCTCATAGTTGAGGTATATCTATGATGAAAATTACAGGCCTCTCTCATCTTTTTAAGTGGGAGAACTTGCACAATTGGTGACTGACTAAATACTTTTTTTGCCCCACTGTACCACTTCATACCTTGGATGGATCATGAAGTACAAATATTCCTGGGGACCTTATTTAACAGTTTATTATGGTAATCTAAACATTCGTATTCATAGTTCTGATTACCTGATGATCAGCATCCCCCTTGTTGCAGTTTTGTGTGTGTAAGCCTGCCAGCTTTGATTTGGGCTTTTCATGTTCTTTACACTCTCCAACAACATGAAGGCCAAATTTCATCCTCCTCCTCGTCATCATCATCAGTGACTTGGCTGAGCTGCTTATGAGTGCAATTATCACATAAATATGTAATAGACAGCTTTGTAAAGTCCAGTGCAATAAAACCTTTTAAAAAAATATCACTGAAGAGTATATAACATTTCACTGGTTTATGTTGTTTAGAATCAGGATGACACTTCTTATTCATTTATGTAGTACATTTAGATTTGGAAGTTTTTACCTCCAGCAGCTTGTGGCTCTGATGAGCATGCTTTCTCTCATAAACCAGCTCTGCTCATGTTTTCTCTCTCCTCTCTGCTCCACCATTTCATGCTAATCCACCCAAGAGACAGATATAGCCAGTTGAAACACTGCCTGAGCAGTATCATCAGTACGCACACCCTTTAACGTTGGTGACAATAAAAGGCTCTAGATTTGTCACACATCACAATACCACAGATGTCACAAGTTGACAGGGAAAGGGCAACTGACATGTTAATTCATTAAATTGATGCAGGTGTATTCACTGATGAATCTCATTTTAACTGTTATCACGCAGATGGTAGGCAACATGTGTGGCATCTTGTTGCCTTGTACTTTGCTGATGTTGATGTTGTCCAAAGAGTGGCCCATGGTGCTGGTGGATCACCCAAGGGAACTTGAATGCTCTTCGAGCCCGGGATGAGGTTCTGCATTCCATTGTTATGCCCTTTATCCATCAACAATGTGGCAGCTGACATCCAGAATACCTCCTTTACTGTCTGACCACGTCACCTCCTGATAAAGGGCAGGAGAAACCCCTAATCTTTCTTAAGGTACAAACAGTTCAAATTTATTACAAATTAGTATAAATACACAGTCAACAGAGTATCTATTAAAATAGAGAATACTGCAGAGGCTAACTGGTTGATTCTCCTCAAAATAGAAAGGTCAGTTCGGTACACACAGCTCCCATCTCAGGAGACCCCTGGTGAGAGACAGAAAAGGAGACAGCGAACCCAACACCAAGAAAAGCATGCAACAGAACAAGCACTACACACTTAAGCTCTTTAAGTACCACTACAAAATACCACACCATGTTGCAGTTACAAATACACACTAATACAGTAGAGAGAGGAGAGCAACTGGCATCCCCCACCATCAGTAGCATGGAATGCTAGATTAACTATAAATACTGCAGTAAGAATGGACTCATTGACAAAACCCAGCAAACATATAGGGTTAAGGTAGAGGTTAAGGTTTTTTTATTTGTCATTTCAACCATATACAGTTAAAACAAAACAACATTTCTCCAGGACCATAGTGCCACATTACATATCACAGGACTACAATCTACAATACAACAAAGTCCAAGAGTGCAACACTGCAGACATTAAACGACACAACAGGCAGACAATAAACGGGCAATAAATGACACAAACAACCTAAGGTACAGAGTTGAGTGTGCATATTGAGGTAGTATATGAAAAGGGAATAAACAAATGTAAACCTTGTTGTGTGAGAGACAATGTAAATATTGTAAAGCAATAGTGCATTATTGTCCACTGTGCAAAGATTGCAGTGTGAGTGGTGTGTTCAACAGTCCGTAAGAATCAGTTCAGTCCCTCAGAGTTGAGGAGTCTGATAGCATGTGAGAAGAAACTGTTACAGAGCCTGGCTGTGAAGGCCCAAATGCTTAAGTACATTTTTCCAGATGGCAGGAGGGTGAAGAGATTGTGCAAGGGGTGCATGGGGTCGGCCATGATGCTGGTGGCTTTCCGGATGTAGCGTGTGGTGTAAATGTCCATGATGGAGGGAAGAGAGACTCCGATGATCTTCTCAGCTGTCCTCACTATCCACTGTAGGGTCTTGCGATCCGAGGCGGTGCAATTCCCAAACCAGAACATGATGCAGCTGCTCAGAATGCTCTCAATAGTCCCTCTGTAGAATATTGTGAGGATGGGTGATGGGAGATGGGGTTTCCTCAGCCTCTGTAAGAAGTAAAGTCGTTGCTGGGCTTTCTTGGCTACGGAGCTAGCATTGAGGGACCAGGTGAGGTTCTCTGCCAGATGAACACTAAGGAATTTGGTGCTCCTGACGTTCTCCACAAGTGAGCCGTTGATGTACAGTGAAGAGTGGTCACGCTGTGTTCTTCTGAAGTCAACAACCATCTCTTTTGTTTTGTCCACATTCAGAGACATGTTGTTGACTCTGCACCAGTCTGATAGCTGTTGCACCTCCTCTCTGTATGCTGACTTGTTCTTACTGATGAGGCCCACCACAGTCGTGTCATCAGCAAACTTGATGTGATTCAAACTGAGTTGCTACACAGTTGTGAGTCAGCAGAGTGAACAGCAGTGGACTAAGCACACAACCCTGGGGGGGGCCCGGTGCTCAGTATGGTGGAACTGGAAGTTCTGCTTCCAATCCAGACTGACTGAGGTCTCTCAGTCAGGAAATCCAGGATCCACTTGCAGAGGGAGGTGTTCAGGCCCAACAGGCTCAGCTTTCCAGTTAGTTGCTGAGGGATGATTGTGTTGAATGCTGAACTGAAGTCTATGAACAGCATTCAAACTTATGTGTTCTTCTTGTCCAGGTGGCTAAGGGCCAGATGAAGGGTGGTGGCTATGGCATCATCTGTTGACCGGTTACGGCGATACGCGAACTGCAGGTTAAGTGATAATAAAGGATAATCAAACAAAACTAAAAATCCAAAGAAAACAACATGAAATAAGAGTAAAACAGTGGCTGGCCTGGTCCCTTTTGAAAGAGAACAAGGTGTATTAGTTCCCAGCTTCATTTAGCAGCACAGCATATATCCAAACTTAAAAAAAAAAAAACATGACCAGCAAATATTTTGCATGAACACTCAATACTCCCACAGCACAATAACACAGAAAGGGAGAAGGGAATATTCCAGTGCTACAGATGAAGAAACATTGTAAACACATTTTAAGTACCAGTATAAAACAATCAATAAAATGCACACAAATATTATATAATTAACCAGTGCATCAGCGTCTATAGCCCAATAGCTCGCAGGGGCTCACATCAATGTTAAAATGCCATGCAGTAGCCTCTGTGTCCTCCATAAAGAGTGAAACACATGCTTCTAGCAATCACCCTGGTAAAATTGAAATAAAGCATGAAAACTCAAGTTTTGGTAAGTAAACATGCTCTATGATGCTGACCTCTTCTGCTTCTCAGACTCACCTGATCCATCCTGATGCCTTACGTCTGGCTGGAGTCTCATCTCATTGCTCCTGTGGAGGACGGCCCCATATGAACACTCGAAAGTCGCACTTGGAAGATGGCTCTAGACACTTACAGTAGTACATTTATGTCTGAGGACTACAGTTGACTTGCTAATTTTAAGACTGCAGTTGTCATGAGCAAATTTGCACTCAAGTTTCCATCAATGAACAGTTTATAACTTCAACAAAACAGATTTCATGTTAAAACTATAATGATTTTCCTGGTTTCACAATTATACTTTGTGACTATATAGGACACAGTTATAGAAGTGAGTTATTTATAATCACACTATATGTTATCACCCAAATGAGGATGGGTTCCTTTTTGAGTCTAGTTCTTCTCGAGATTTCTTCCTCATGTTGTCTGAGGGAGTTTTTCCTTGCCACCA